>NC_136426.1:180948778-181098778 GCF_052849685.1 Lactuca virosa
TTCTTTGAAGTACTTGCCCACTCGCTGAGTCACCGGGGTGACTCGCCGAGTTCCTTCGGTTTACGATCGAAACCCTAAGCCCACTCGTCGAGTTTCCTTCTTGCAACTCGACGGGTACACACGTGTACATAAGTTGGGGGAAACCTCAACCGACTCGCCGAGTTGTTCATCCACTCGTCGAGTCTACGGCAATATTCATCGGACTCGCCGAGTTGTTCATCTAACTCGTCGAGTTCAATGCCTATCTTCATATGACTCGTCGAGTCCCTTCAGACCTTTTTGCTAAACAGACTCATTTGAGCCATGCATAGGCTATCACTCGTCCCCTCTGCATGAGGACCGCCCCCAGACCTGTGATGGACGCATCACAAAATACTACGAAATCCTTGACTCCCTCGGGGAGCGTCAGCACTGGCGCCTCAAACAAACATCGTCGGAGGGTCTCAAACGCCCTCTGCTGCTCAGGGCCCCACCGGAAATCCACCCCCTTCTTCGTTAGACGAGTGAGGGGTACTGCAACCTTGGAAAAATCTCGAATAAATCTCCGGTAGTACCCTGCTAATCCCAAGAAACTCCTGATGTCGGAGGGAGATTTCGGAATCTCCCACTGCATAACCGCCTCAACTTTGGCCGGGTCGACCAAAATCCCCTCCTGGTTAACGAGATGTCCGAGGAACTGGACCTCTCGTAACCAAAACTCACACTTCGAGAACTTGGCATACAGCCGTTCTCGTCGCAGAACCTCCACCAGCTCCCTGAGGTGCTCCTCATGCTGCTCTCGGGTCTTGGAATACACCAAGATATCATCTATGAACACAATGACCGAGCGATCGAGCATCGGTCTGCAGACTCGATTCATCAAATCCATGAATACTACTGGTGCGTTGGTGAGCCCAAACGGCATCACCACGAACTCGTAACGACCATAACGAGTCCGAAACGCGGTCTTCCCCATGTCTTCCTCCCTCACCCTGACCTGGTGATACCCGGATCTCAAGTCGATCTTGGAAAACCAAGATGCACCCTGCAGCTGATCGAAAAGATCATCTATCCTTGGGAGTGGATAACGGTTCTTCACCGTTAGCTTGTTTAACTCCCAGTAGTCGATGCACATCCTGTGTGAACCGTCCTTCTTCCTGACGAAGAGGATCGGTGCTCCCCATGGGGAACTACTCGGACGAATAAACTGCTTACCCAGTAGCTCCTGCAACTGATATGCCAACTCATGCATCTCTGGCGGTTCCAGTCGGTACGGCGCCTTAGCGATAGGGGCCGCACCCGGCACCAGATCAATCCTGAACTCCACCTGCCTCTCCGTAGGCACTCCAGGTAACTCCTCTGGAAACACGTCAGCAAACTCTCTAACCACTGGGACCTCTGAAACTCAAGTCTGATCCCTGACCCGCGTGTCCACCACACACGCTAAAAAGCCTGCACATCCGTGCTGAATATACTGCCGAGCCCTGGCGGCCGAACAAAACCCTGATCCTACTCTGCTGCCTTCACCATATACCACCAGTTCTCCCCCACTTGGGGTTCGAACTACTACTCGATGTCCCTCACAGTCGATCATGGCGCCAAACCGGCTAAGCCAATCCATCCCTACGATCACACATACTTCCCCCATGGGAATAGGAATCAAATCTATCGGGAATGATACGCCGAATATCTCCAGCTTGCATCCCCAATAAACTGAAGAAGTAGAAATCCCGTGCTCTTTGGCGATCGAAACTCGCAACGGACACTCAAGCTCATCTACCAACACACCGAACTCTCTACTGAAAGTCTGAGATACAAACGACCGACTCGCCCCCGAGTCAAATAAAACCAATGCAGTCAAAGAGTTTACTAAAAACGTACCTAAACACAGGCACCAACGACAAGCACAACATAGATAAAATGACTGAAACAGAAAATAGAAACATACCAGCAACCACATCCGGTGATGCCTTGGCCTCCTCGACCGTGAGCTGGAAGGCGCGCCCCTAAGCCTTCGGAGGCTCGGCCTTGACTGGCCTCCCATCCCCAATCCTCAAAGTAGCCGGTGTGGATCCCTGCGCCGGCTTGGCGGCGAGCTGCGGGCAGTTGGTCTTCACGTGACCAACCTGATGACACTGGTAACAAATCCTCATATCTGCTGGAGGGGCGGACTGGCGACAGACCCTGGTATAGTGCCCCTCCTTGCCACATTTGTGGGCAACCACCTCCTGCTCGACAAATCCCTGAATGACCCCTGCCACACTTTCCAAAAGTGCGGCTCTGCTGACCCCCGGTCCGAGTATCAGCGGTCTTGGACGGCTTAGGTGCCGGCTGAGACTGTGTCGGAACCTGACGCTGCTCCCTCAACTGCAGCTCTATCTCCAACTCGCGGCTTCCTGAAGATCCAAAAGAGTCTCACAATGTTGCGTAGCAACAAACTGTCGAATATCAGTCTTGAGCATACTCAGATAACGAGTCATCTGAGACTGCTCTGAAGCAAACTCCGGGCAGAACATAGCCCTCTCCGTGAACATACGAGTGATCTCCATCACTGACTCCCCATCTTGTCTCAATGTCAAAAACTCCTGAGCAAGCCGCTCCCGCTCAACACGTGGAACGTAGCGGGTGCGGAACATATCCCGGAACTGCTCCCAAGTAACAGCAGCTCGCTGATCATCCGTGTACGACCCTGTCGTCAATCTCCACCAGTCCTTTGCCCCAAGCCTCAGCAGGTTCAGGGCACACCTGACCTTCTGGTCAGCAGGACATGAACACGTGAAGAAACATCCCTCCACGTCAGATAACCACCTCATAGCTCTGATCGCATCCTGTGTACCATCAAACGTCGGGGGCTTCGTATTATCGAAGTCCCGGTACTGGAAAGCCCTGCTGGCTCCTCCTCCAACCCCTGCCGTAGTTACAGCCGAAGTGGCTGCAGCGGCAGCTGTCTCTGCTAGAGATGCATAACGCTCATCAAAGTACTCAACCATCGCGGTCTTAATCGACCCAAACATCTCTGGCTGCTGTGCTCGGAACGCTGCGGCAATCTCGTCGTGCATAATCTCCCGGATCCTGGCATCCAGCTCCTCGGTCCCTATCTGTACCATGGGCTCGGGTGCTATCGGCACCTCTGACCCTCCGTCTCCCGATCCTGATCCTGATCCGGATCCAGTAGCAACACGTCTCGTTACCACCATACTGAAATATATATTCAAGTCATCAGATAAATAACATAATATCGGGAGACCAAAACCCACAAACTCTAGGGGTTATGACTTCCTTGCTACGCGTATGGGTCCTGTGCTTTCAATAGTACGGGCCCATACTACCTTCCACACCTACGCATATTTGTCTCAAGTATCACCACAACACCCTAACACTATCATCAACATAACATGTGCTCAACCCTTACTCCTAGGGAAACATTGTCTATCCCACAACTGATCTCATAGCTCCTCACAACCCACACATCCATGAAACTTCCATCAACCCCTGCAGGGCTAGTGCAGGCTAGTCGCACATAACACTGGACCCAATAGACTTTCGAATACCCAATCCTATCCGAAGACTGGATCAAACATTCTCAGGCTATAAGATCTTGATTACGCACAGTCGTGGCGCCTACACTAACGACTACAGTAATGATGTCAATTCCATATACAAGAAACCCTAGGCTAGTAGGCATCATATAATCAGGCAAGTCTATCATGCGATTCCTGAAGATCCCTGGCCTAGCACTAACATGCTGTTCTAACATATCATAATAACTGTATGGTATTTTGGGGTTTACTTACAGGCTCCGACTGATCGTACCCTCTGCATCCTCCATCCTTTATTTTGAAAACCATTTTAGAATTTATTTCGAAAATTTCCTTGATTTGAGACTGAGTTCACACGTATGTTTCCCCCAATTCACTCAAACCAAGGCTCTGATACCAACTTGTAACATCCAAAAATTTTACGCCAAATTTAAACTTTTTCAATCATAAATAAAACCCAATAGTGTTGTTTACAAAAATGTTTTAAAATCATTATTCAATCAGAGTGTCCCAAAAGCCAGATCATAAGGATGAGGAGTGGTACGGTCACGCCTTCGCCTTGCCATGAACTCCTGAAGCACCTGAAACAATAAACTGAAAACTGTAAGCCCGAGGGCTTAGTGAGCTACCCCCAAAATACCAATACCACACTGATAATACCATATCTGTAATAATCAATCAATCAACCTGCATACTGGGTCATCGGCCTGACTGGACCGCCCTACAGGGCCTACAGTCTAACTGGATCTATATCGAGCCTTCGGCATGACTGGACCACCACTTGGGCCTACAGTCTCCCTGGACCGCTCATAGGGTGTGTTGGCCTTCAGCACAAAGCATGACCGCCTCAACCCAAGCAACAAGCAATTAACCATATGCGCATAACTAACATATACTGGCATATACAACATCAAACATATCTATCTCACTAATCACCAACATATCAATCCCTACGGATCATGAGAGCATAACATACTGTCTATCCTGATTCTGATCTAACAATCATGACCACATGTAACATACCATAACAATAACAACTAAAAGGGCCGGCCTTGGTGCCTTAGACCCTATCGATATAGTGAGGATAACTTACCTTGCAGATGTCGACTCGGAAGATAAACTCCAACTCTCGGATCACTTGCCAAAGACTCCTCAACCTATTACCATAATACGAAAATACCCATAAGCCCTTGACCTTACAAGGTACTCCTTAGACCAACTAGTCAACCCTTGGACAAAGTCAAAGTCCTCAGTCAAGGTCAACAGTCCATGTTGACCCTAACTCGCCGAGTACCCTCGGCTACTCGCCGAGTTCTTTGAAGTACTTGCCCACTCGCCGAGTCACCGGGGTGACTCGCCGAGTTCCTTCGGTTTACGATCGAAACCCTAAGCCCACTCGTCGAGTTTCCTTCTTGCAACTCGACGGGTACACACGTGTACATAAGTTGGGGGAAACCTCAACCGACTCGCCGAGTTGTTCATCCACTCGTCGAGTCTACGGCAATATTCATCGGACTCGCCGAGTTGTTCATCCAACTCGTCGAGTTCAATGCCTATCTTCATATGACTCGCCGAGTCAACCATGCGACTCGTCGAGTCCCTTCAGACCTTTTTGCCAAACAGACTCATTTGAGCCATGTAGCGGCTCCAAACTACAAATCCAAGCTTCTAAGGCATGCTTTTCACGTAAAGTTGCAAACTTTACGTGCATGCATAGCCACAAAGGCTCTAAATGTCAAATCCAAGCTCACAATGGGGTTTCCCACCCAAGGAAGGCTTCATTCATGCCCAAACCAGAAACTTTATGACTCTAGGACTTAAGAAGGGTCCAGATCTGAAGTTACAACTTCAGATCTAGGCCATAGTCCACCATATCAACTCAAAGATCCATAAAAGCCCCAAACTCAACCAAAAAGAGATCTAGAAGGGGAAAAGAAGTAAAGGTGGCGACTTGATACCTCTGGAAGATGCTAGCTGAGGTAGATTCGGGTTCCCACACTTTCCTTGCTCCAATTCCCTTGCTTTCCAAGTTCCTTTTCTCCAAGGATCTTCCTCCCAAGCTTAACACATACAAGAATGAAACATCACACGAATTAGGGTTTTCTGGGCTCTCAATGGACTGCAAAGAGGCCAAAGGAGGCTTATGCTTCCTTAAATAGGGTGCAAAACCCCGGATTTAGGGTTTCATCTGCCAGCTCCTACTCGTCGAGTCCCTTCATGGACTCGGCGAGTAGGTCACTAAAACACGTGGACCAACCCGCTACTACTCGACGAGTAGGGCAACCAACTCGTCGAGTAGACCTTGAAATCAAAGAACTTCATAATTAAGCAATACCTGAGAATCGGGGCGTTACATTTGATTTTCTTGTTATTACCATGAAGTGGGAAAGAAGTTACATTATTCAATGGTCGATAGTTATTTGATTTAGCTCAGAGAAGATGATCATTCCTAGGTGTTTGGTTTATATTAGTATTTAGAAGAGAAAGGGTTCAATGAGGATTAAGAATTATTTTCTTAAATTGTTATATACTTATGTGGTTTTCTTATATTGTTGTATACTTTTGAGATTGATCATGAAATTGGTTTTGAATTGCTTTCTTAAACTTTTATATTCTTTAAGAATAAACCATATAAGATTGTTTTATTATAAAGTTTCGTTCTTAAAGAATACTATATACACTATCATGATTTTGTAATAATATATATTCATATAATAATAAAAAGCACATGCTTAAAGAATGTTAACTTTTGTATAAAATAATAGTGGATTTTGAAAATTGGTTCCATGCTTCAAGAATGCTTATTTGTGTATAATATCTATTGTGGAATACATATTTATGAAATCGGTTATACAATGAGATATATAAAAGTGGATTCTTAAATACTTTGTTATATTTTTGTAGTTGCATATGTAACACAAGAAGCACCACAACAACCGCCAATAGATTTACAAGCAGAACCTTTACCAGAATTACCATTTGAGGAAGTGTTTAAACAAGAACAACTACAAATAAAATTTTCAAGAGGAAAAGAATTTGTGTTTAAGAAAATAGTAATTTTGTTTGTTTTTGTTTTATTTTACGGATTTTGTTTTTTGAAACTAATAGACTGATGTTGATGACCTTTCTGTAATAGTAATTTGGAGAATGAAATGTGAAATTGTTATGATTCCAAATTCATTCTTGAATCCTAATTATTTGACTTTTGTACATTTATTATTGAAGAACATGATATGATTCCAAATTCATTCTTCGAGAATGTTTAACTTTTCTTTAAGAATGATAGTTATGACATCTAATTAATCCCTTTATTCTACAAGAATGTCTTACGAGAATGTAATTTATAATCATTCTTATCATCAAGCATGGAGTTTTAATTAAAAAATACAATTCATAACGATTTTCATGATATATAAAAAGTTTTACCTTTAAAGAAAAGTTGATTCTTAATGTTGTATCAATCCTGAGAATTTTTAAAAGATTGTAAGTCATAAGAATAACAATAATATAAAATAAGTCACAACAGTTTATTCTTAATTGTTTCGATGATCAAGAAAAAAAATCAAATATTAGAAGTGGTGAAAAAAAAAATCTAATTCTTAAAGAATGAAGTATGTTTCATTATTTTGAGTACTGTTTAAAAAACGATTAATAAAAATAAAAATTTAAATTTAATTAATATCCCACGAAAAATTACCTTTTATAGATACATTTTAAAAGCAATTATTTAGTAAAGGCTACCACATGTTAATAACATGTATCCTCATATCTCGACATTTTATTTCTTTTATTCCAATGGACAATAATTGATCATACATTTATACAATATTTATAGTTCATATTTGACATATATATATATATATATATATATATATATATATATATATATATATATATATATATATATATATATATATATATATATATATATATATATATATGGGGCAAGGTTAATGTGAAACCATCATATTTTGTGAGGCATTAGGACGCAATCCTAACCATTTATTTTGGACATAACAAAATATTTTTAAAATGCAAACCAAATGTAAGTCTTGGACTTTTTTAAATATTATTTTCGTAATATATTTTATCCAAAAAAAAATAAAAAAAATAATAAAAAAAATTACTGTTTTTTTTTTCAAAATATACCTGAAATATTTTAATAGAATATTATACTGTAAAGAGTAAATTACACGAATCGTCCCTGGTCCAAGTGTCAATTTGTGCATTTCATCCCTATTTTCAAAAATTAACTTCAACCGTCCCTGTATTATGTTTTTTTCACTCATGTCATCCCTAAAAACATAAAATGACTATTTTGCCATTAATAGTTTATTTATTATATATTTATTATTTTTTTCTTATCATTTTTTAAAATAAAATAAATAACCCCAATCACACATCCACAGTTCACTCCCCAAGTCCCCAACCCACCCCTCCTCCTCCCCCATCTATTTCCCCTTTTTCGCCTGCGTCCCTGAAAAACCAGCTCATCGGACCGTCTACAATCTATTCAACTTTGAC
Source organism: Lactuca virosa (assembly GCF_052849685.1). Taxonomy (NCBI): domain Eukaryota; kingdom Viridiplantae; phylum Streptophyta; class Magnoliopsida; order Asterales; family Asteraceae; genus Lactuca; species Lactuca virosa. The sequence goes on from NC_136426.1 coordinate 180,956,821, forward strand.
CACCACTGCTCCATCTCTTCCTGTCTTCTGTCTTTTCCGTTCGCCACCAGAAAACCCCCATCGCATATCATAAAAGACTCCTAGATATTGAAACATGAAACTCTCACCATTTTCTTCTCCCCTTCGAAACCTACAACTCGGAGACAAGGCTTTCACCAGATCTGTTCTATTCGTCAGGGTTCCAGATCCAGGTTCTATATTCATAGGGTTTGTGTTTTTCTAAGTTCCATGTCTTTTTGTCCAGAGGGGTTGTTGAAGAAGGCAAAAGCGCATTTGAAGGATGGTGACGATGGAGAAAAACAGGTGCCGCTTCCCGGCGACTGTTGCAGCTTGCCTACCAACTATTACATTTTACCCTCTCACTCTCTCTAGATATCCCACCAACACAAACAAATGAGGTGTGATTATGTTGTGTTTCTTTGATCTTTTCCCTCCCGATCAACAACAAGTTAGGTTTTTGAGGGTGGGTGTTAGGTGATGTAACATTTGAAAAAAAAAATGAGAAAATAGAGGTAGTTAGGAGGAGACGTGTGTATTTAAATCCTAAATTATGAGTTCACATTCATAGCTTGTAGACGCAATCGATGTGGTCCTGTGGTGGATGGTTGGTGGTTGGTGGTGATGGTGAAAGAAAAGAACAACGATGATGGTTTATCCGACAAAAAACTTTATCTCAGATCTTTTTATTTCTCCGGCATTGGTTTTCGGTGGTGATGATGGTTATGGTGATGATTCAGTTTTAGTTCTTAATAGAAAAAAGATTAACAAGAGGGGAAGAAGTGTGGGTATATGAGGTGGGCCCATTTCATTTAATGATAGATGAATAATGGGGAAGTCATTTCTTAAAAATAAATAAATAAATAACGATAAAAAAATTAAAAATAAATCAAAAAATAATTAGATAAGGGCAAAATAGACATTTTATGTCAGGTAAACGATATTAGGGACGAAGCGTGCAATAATTAACGAATGAGGGACGACCTAAGTTAGTTTTTGAAAATAGGGATTAAACTCGCAATTTGACACTTGGACCAGGGACTTGAAAATAGGGATTAAACGCGCAATTTGACACTTGGACCAGGGACGAATCGTGTAATTTACTCTTTTTTAAATATTTAAATCGAATTTTTAAAATGTTAGAATATTCTACTAGTATAATATTAAAATATTGTAACATCCGGATCTCCATGTATATTATTTTTATTATTTATTTTGAGAAATTTGGAAGGATTCGTTGGTGCCTCAACTCGTCGAGTAGGGTCGCGACTTGGTGACGTGGATAATGAACGGACTGAACGAGTCGGAGAGATGACTCGCCGAGTCAGCGCTGTTGACAGAAACCCTAATTCTCTTGGGCCTGGGCCTATTTAAAGGCACTTATAGCCTCCATATCACCCCCATCAGTGTCCATTCGTCCTCTGAGTGAAACCCTAACGTTCATAGTGAGCAAAAGAGAGAAGGAAGCTTATTTTGAGTCATTTTCACAAAGAGAGCAAGGTTCTTCAAGAAGCAAGAAGGAAATGCAAGAGGATCCGTTTTCTCTTCTTCTCCAACTTCAAATCTAGGTACAAAACTCTTATCTTCCTTATTGATTGTCTAGATCCCATGATTGTGAGTTTAGGGCTTGTATTACCATTTTGATGGGGGTTTTGGGTGCATCAAACCCTTTTGTGAGCTTGAACTATATATCTGGACCATGTAAGGTCCAGGGTGTCCGAAATTCTGAAGCTATAGTTGAGCAACCATGGAGTTTTATCACTAGAAAGCATTAATGGAGTTTTGATGGCAAATAGAGCAATATATACCATGCATGGACAACAAGATCGAACCTTTACGTGACTTTTGGGTATTAGGAGGCTAGATCTAGAGGTTGGAGATGCAGATCTGACTCCAGACGTCCATTTGAGACATCCAGATGAATCAACTCGCCGAGTCTATGAGATGACTCGACGAGTCGGACCGGGTTGCCCCGCGATTCGTGACCCTGTGATAACCCGTCGAGTTGGGAGGTTAGCTCGACGAGCTGTGTGAGACCCTTAGATGATTTCAGAGGATACGAGTGGACTCGGCAAGTCACAGGAGTGCACTCGGCGAGTCGGGTCAACCTTGGCTGTTGACTCATATTGACTTCTGTGTCTTGAGAGCGAGGCGGTTAGGAACATCGAGACCATGGAGGGGTAAAATGGTCTTTTACCCTTCTATGAGTGCGGAAGGGTTAGTCTAGCTTCTTGAGGGCCAATATTAATTAGGGATAATTATTATGTGTTAGGCGGAGGCTAGACCGGTGGGTAGAGTTCGAGATTCCGAGTACGAGGTTTTCACATGCTAGCTTACGAGGTGAGTCTTCTCACTATACATTACCTAGAGTGGTAGTTATGTGTGATAAGCGGGTCTTATGTGCTTATCGAGTTATGCATTGTATATGTGATATGTGTTGTATGTTATGTTGTGTGATACTTAGACCGGACCGGAGGGTCCAACGAATTATACTTAGACCGGACCGGAGGGTCCTCACTAAGACCGGGTCGGAGGGCCCAACGAGTGTGAGACCCAAGGGTTTTTTCCCAGACCGGACCAGAGGGACCAACGAGCCATGGGACTGGAGGGTCCCACTGAGATACATACACCGGAAGGTGCTACAGAGTTATAGCCTCGAGTGGCTACTATGTGCATGTGGTATTTTGGGGAAATCACTAAGCATTCATGCTTACCGTGTTATGTGTTATGTGTTTCAGGTACTTCCGAGGATCGCGGGAAGGCACCGGCTTGATTGTACACACACTGATGGGTTGGAGTTATGTTTTGTGGATCCTAGATTGTGAATAAATGTTTTTGAAAACTATGTTGAATATTGGTACTTGAGGTTTTTGAGAAATGCGACATGTGTTTTTATGATAATTAAAAATGAAAAATTTGGTTTAAATTTTACCTTGTTACAAGTTGGTATCAGAGCCTTGGTTTGAGGGATTCGGATACACCTTCGAATATGTTTGTACTCAAACTGAGGATTCGAGAAAAGTTTTCAGAAGAACCGATTTTTCTAAAAACGAGTAAGAGATTTTAAGAGAAAGCGGAAAAGAGCAGAGTGTACAATTAGCCAGCGACCGAACGGTGATTTCCCAAAATACCCTTACTTTATGTGTTATGAGAGATTATGAGATTTGTTATGCATGCTAGAGAGTAGGCTAGGTATTTCATAATTTAGGACTAAAGTGGTCTGATTTGTGATGCCTTAGCCGAGGAGTTACTGCTACTGTGAATTACTTTGAGTGCGAGTATGTAGCAGAGAGGAACTTACGAGAGGTTTACTAGAGGGTAGCCTGTGTTCTGTGAGCTGTAGAGTACTTGCGACCTGGGATCCTAGGAGGAGGACTTCGGGTGATTGCGGATACGGTGTGGAAGGTAGTATAGGGCCCGTACTACTGGAGACACCGGATATGTGAGCAGCCCAAGTAAGAATCCTTAGGATGCTGAAGAACAAGTAGGGTCGAGTGATCGAGTGTGAGTATACCCGAGCGAGTCTCTGATTATTTTGTGTTATGTTTTAGAGACATCATGGTGGTTACACGCCACAACGCAGGGGACAGCGGTACCAGTGGTACCAGTGACGAGGAGATACGCCGGATGATCCACGAGGAGGTGGCCGCAGCTATTCGAGAGGCTATCCCGGAGATGTTTGGGTCTATTAAGACCACACTGATTGAGACGTTTGATGAGCAATATGTTGCTTTTACTGAGGCGGCTGCTGTTGCAGCCACGGCAGTTGTCGCTCCTGCCAGGCCACAGGGGAGTGATTCGTTGCTGTATCGGGAGTTCAGCAACACGAAGCCACCAGAGTTTGATGGGACTCAGGATCCGATTGTCGTGATGAGGTGGATCTCTGACATTGAGGGATGCTTTTACACGTTTTCCTGTCCGGAGTAATTGAGAGTACGGTTCGTACTGAACCAGCTTCGCTTGGGAGCGAAGGACTGGTGGAAGTTTGTGACAGCACATTTCACTACGGCTGAGCACACTGCGGTGACCTGGGAGAGGTTCACTGCAATGTTTCGAGATGAGTATGTTCCCCTGGTGGAAAGGGAACGGTTGGCCCATGAGTTCTTGTCCCTCAAGCAGGGGACTGAGTCTATGACAGTGATTACGGGGATGTTTCATGAGAGGGTGATGTTTTGCTCCGAGCACGTGTCGACCGAGCAGGCACGTATGAGTCGATATTTGAGCATTCTGAGGAGGGATATTCGTGAGTTCGTGGCGAACTCGACATACCGGACATTTGCTGAGCTCTAGGCAAATGCCCGAAAGAGGGAGATTGAGCTAGAGACTCAGGCCAGGGAAGAGGCGGAGTCTCAGGGGAGGGATAGGCGGCCGACACAGTCTCAGCCGGCAGCCAAGCGGGTAAAGCCCGCTGAGTCGAGATCCGGGGACCAGAAGGGCCGTACTTTGGGGTAGTGCAACAAGAGTCACGATGGGGTGTGCAGAGCAGGGGTGTGTTACAAGTGTGGTAAGGAGGGGCACATCGCGAGGGATTTCCCCAAGGGGTTCACAGTTTGCTTTCACTGCAACCATACTGGCTATCGGAAGGCCAAGTGCCCGCAACTACTTCAGGGATCAGCACAGAGATCTGCACCTGCTGTTATTCGAGCTACTGAGAGTCGGCCAGCGAAGGCAAAGGCACCGAAGGCTTGCGGGAGAGCCTTTCAGCTGAAGGCGAAAGAGGTCCACGCAACACCCGATGTCGTGGCTGGTATGTAATCTTTCACTTATTCTGTTATTGAGATATGTTGTGTGCTTATATTATGATATGCGTAGGTACTTTTCTTGTGAATTGTTTACCTACTTTGGTGGTATTTGACTCAGGTGCGAGTCAATCTTTCGTGTCGTTAGCATTTAGCCGTCACATCAGCATCCGACGGGAGGCGTTGAGTAGACATCTGCGAGTTTCCATAGCCGACGAGGGCGCGGTTTTTGCTACTGATGTGATTCGGGGATGTATACTTGATATTTTCGGTGTTGAGTTTCCGATAGATCTGATACCGATTGCGATGGGGGATGTCTGTGTCATTGTGGGCATGGACTGGTTGAGCCGCTTCGGAGCTGTTATAGATTGCGAGCGTTAGATGGTGACCATACGAGACCCTAGTGGGGAGTGCTTAAAGTGTATGGTGAGGGTACCCGATTTGGATCAGCATTTTGCTCGGCTGTCAGATCGAGACAGAGTCTACAGCAGGGATGTAGGGGTTTTGTAGCGTATGAGATGGATACGCGAGTTGCTGCTGAGAGACCAAGTTCTGTCGCTGATGTTCTGATACTGAGTGAGTTTTCGGATGTTTTCCCCGAGGAGTTGTCGGGTGTGCCTCCTGAGAGGCAGGTGGAGTTCCGTATTGATTTGATTCCGGGGGCGGCACCTATCGCCAAGGCACCCTATCGCCTTGCGCCGCCAGAGATGCAGGAGTTATCCTCGCAGCTCCAGGAGTTGTTGGAGAAGGGTTTTATTCGACCGAATAGCTCGCCGTGGGGAGCACCGATCCTTTTTGTCAAGAAAAAGGATGGTTCACACCGGATGTGCATTGATTACGTGGAGTTGAACAAGCTGACGATCAAGAACTGTTACCCACTACCGTGGATCGACAATCTGTTTGATCAGTTGCATGGTGCGTCTTGGTTTTCCAAGATTGACTTGAGATCTGGATATCATCAGATGAGGGTGCGTGAGGAAGATATTCAGAAGACAACATTTAGGACTCGATATGGGCATTACGAGTTCGTGGTGATGCCTTTTGGGCTCACCAATGCACCAGCAGCGTTCATGGATCTCGTGAACCGAGTATGCAGGCCCATGTTGGATCGATCAGTGATCATGTTCATCGATGATATCTTGGTGTATTCGAGATCCAGAGAGCATCATGAGCAGCATCTGAGAGGGATCCTTGGAGTATTGAGATCGGAGAGGCTTTATGCCAAATTCTCGAAGTGTGATTTCTGGTTACGAGAGGTCCAGTTCTTGGGGCACCTCGTTAATCAGAACGGGATTTTGGTCGATCCGGACAAGATTGAGGCTGTTATGAATTGGGAGGTGCCGAGATCCCCCACCGAGATCAGGAGTTGGGGGCGGTGGTGTTCGCCCTCAAGATCTGGCGCCACTATTTGTACGGGGTTCAGTGTACCATATACACGGACCACAAGAGTCTGAAATATCTTATGGATCAGCCCAACCTAAACATGAGGCAGATGAGATGGTTAGATGTGGTGAAAGATTATGACTGCGAGATCCTGTATCATCCAGGCAAGGCTAACGTGGTAGCCGATGCCCTGAGTCGTAGAGCAGAGGATGCGCCGATCAGGGATTTGTGTATGAGGATGACAGTGATGACTCCGGTCTTAGATACCATCCGAGAGGCTCAGGTGGATGTGGTGAGACCGGAGAACCGCAAGAGAGAGCGTGTGATTGGGCAGGTTTCCGAATTTGTGACGGATAGTCGTGGGCTGATGACCTTCCAGGGGAGGATTTGGGTGCCCTTTACGGGCAGAGCTCGTCGTATGCTGATGGAGGAAGCGCATAGATCGAGATTCTCAATCCATCCCGGGGCCACAAAAATGTATTTGGACCTAAAGAGAGACTATTGGTGGCCCTATATGAAGAGGGATGTTGCTTGGATAGTAGAGAGGTGCTTGACCTTTTGTCGGGTTAAGGCCGAGCACCAACGTCCTCATGGCAAGTTGCAGCCACTAGAGGTTCCCCAGTGGAAGTGGGAACAAATTTCCATGGATTTCATCACCAAGTTGCCGAGGACCGCGCGAGGTATCAATGCAATTTGGGTGATTGTAGATCGGTTGACGAAGAGCGCTCACTTCCTTGCTATTAGTGATAGCTCTTCTGCAGAGAGGCTGGCAGAGATATATGTGAGAGAGGTGGTAGCTCGGTATGGGGTGCTGACTTCGATAGTGTCAGATTGGGATGTGCGTTTTACTTCCATGTTCTGGAAGAAGTTTCATGAGGAGTTAGGTACGCGATTGCACTTCAGTACAACCTACCACCCACAGACAGATGGGCAGAGTGAGCAGAAGATCCAGACGTTCGAGGACATGCTTCGAGCATGTGTGATGGATTTCGGTGGGAGTTGGGACACATACTTTCCTTTGGCTGAGTTTTCTTACAACAACAGCCACCATTCGAGTATTGGTATGCCTCCCTTTGAGCTTTTATACGGGAGGAGGTGTCAGACTCCTATTTGTTGGGGAGAGGTGGGACAGAGAGTGATGGGTAGCACCGAGATAATGCTTAAGACGGCCGAGCAGATTCAGCAGGTTAGGTAGAGGTTACTGACAACCCAGAGTCGCCATAAGAGTTATGCGGATAGGCGACGATCCGAGCTCGAGTTTCAGGTCGGAGATTTTGTACTCCTGAAGGTGTCCCCTTGGAAAGGGGTGATCCGATTCAGGAAACGGGGAAAGTTGGGACCCCGGTACATCGGTCCCTTCAGAGTGACCGCCAGAGTAGGAAAGGTAGCCTACCGTTTGGAGCTTCCCGAAGAATTGAGCCAGATTCATAACACCTTCCACGTGTCACAGTTGAGGAAGTGTGTGGCCGATGAGACGCCAATAGTGCCCCTAGAGGACATTCAGGTTGATGCGAGCCTGAATTATATTGAGAGGTCGATCGCAATTTTAGATCGAAAGGTGAAGGTATTGAGTAACAAGGAAGTGCCCCTGGTGCAGGTCTAGTGGCAACATCGGAGGGGGTCTGATCTGACTTGGGAGCCGGAGTCGGAGATGCGGGAGCAACATCCTGAGTTATTTGCGGAGAATGACTTCGAGGGCGAAGTCTGAATCTAGTGGGGGATAATTGTAACATCCGGATCTCCATGTATATTATTTTTATTATTCATTTTGCGAAATTTGGAAGGACTCGACAAGTTGGTGCTCAACTCGTCGAGTAGGGTCGCGACTTGGTGACGTGGATAATGAACGGACTCGACGAGTGGGAGAGATGACTCACCGAGTCAGCGCTGTTGACAGAAACCCTAATTCTCTCGGGCTTGGGCCTATTTAAAGGCACTTATAGCCTCCATATCATCCCCATCAGTGTCCATTCGTCCTCTGAGTGAAACCCTAACGTTCATAGTGAGCAAAAGAGAGAAGGAAGCTTATTTTGAGTCATTTTCATAAAGAGAGAGCAAGGTTCTTCAAGAAGCAAGAAGGAAAGGCAAGAGGATCCGTTTTCTCTTCTTCTCCAACTTCAGATCTAGGTACAAAACTCTTATCTTCTTTATTGATTGTCTAGATCCCATGATTGTGAGTTTAGGGCTTGTATTGCCATTTTGATGGGGTTTTGGGTGCATCAAACCTCTTTGTGAGCTTGAACTATAGATCTGGACCATGTAAGGTCCAGGGTGTCCGAAAGTCTGAAGCTATAGTTGAGCAACCATGGAGTTTTATCACTAGAAAGCATTAATGGAGTTTTGATGGAAAATAGAGCAATATATACCATGCATGGACAACAAGATCGAACCTTTACACGACTTTTGGGTATTAGGAGGCTAGATCTAGAGGTTGGAGTTACAGATCTGACTCCATACGTCCATTTGAGACATCCAGATGAATCAACTCGCCGAGTCTATGAGATGACTCGACGAGTCGGATCGGGTTGCCCCACGATTTGTGACCCTGTAATAACCCGTCGAGTTGGGAGGTTAACTCGACGAGCTGTGTGAGACCCTTAGATGATTTCAGAGGATACGAGTGGACTCGGCGAGTCATAGGAGTGCATTCGGCGAGTCGGGTCAACCTTGGCTGTTAACTCATATTGACTTCTGTGTCTTGAGAGCGAGGCAGTTAGGAACATTGAGACCATGGAGGGGTAAAATGGTCTTTTACCCTTCTGTGAGTGCGGAAGGGTTAGTCTAGCTTCTTGAGGGCCAATATTAATTAGGGATAATTATTATGTGTTAGGCGGAGGCTAGACCGGTGGGTAGAGTTCGAGATTCCGAGTACGAGGTTTTCACTTGCTAGCTTACGAGGTGAGTCTTCTTACTATACTTTACCTAGAATGGTAATTATGTGTGACCAACGAGTCTTATGTGCTTATCGAGTTATGCATTGTATATGTGATATGTGTTGTATGTTACGCTGTGTGATACTTAGACAGGACCGGAGGGTCCAACGAATTACACTTAGATCGGACCGGAGGGTCCAACGAACCATGAGACCGGAGGGTCCTCACTAAGACCGGGTCGGAGGGCCCAACGAGTGTGAGACCCAAGGGTTTTTTCGGACCAGAGGGTCCAACGAGCCATGGGACTGGAGGGTCCCACTGAGACACATCGACCGGAAGGTCCTACAGAGTTATAGCCTCGAGTGGCTACTATGTGCATGTGGTATTTTGGGGAACTCACTAAGCATTCGTGCTTACCGTGTTATGTGTTTCAGGTACTTCAGAGGATCACGGGAAGGCACCGGCTTGATTGTACACACACTGATGGGTTGGAGTTATGTTTTGTGGATCCTGGATTGTGAATAAATGTTTTTGAAAACTATGTTGAATATTGGTACTTGAGGTTTTTGAGAAATGTGACATGTGTTTTTATGATAATTAAAAATGAAAAATTTGGTTTAAAATTTGCGTTGTTACAAATATTCTAACAAGTCTAACAACTGAAGTGGAATATATGAATACTTTAACATATCTAGCAATTTTACTCGAATATTAAAATATTCAAACATTCTAAAAATTTGGTTTTATTATTTACAGTGTAATATTCTATTATAACATTTCACTTGTATTTTGAAACAAAAAATGGTAATTTTTTTTTCTAATTTTTTTGGATAAAATTAATTACGAAAATAATATTAAAAAAGATAAATTTTTTTAATATATTTCCATTTTAAAAGTATTTTTTTTCTCCAAAATGAATGGGTAGGATTGCGTCCTCATTTTTACAAAATATGACGATCTCATTTGAACCAAAACACACACATATATATACACCTAAACACACACACACACACCCATATATATATATATATATATATATATATATATATATATATATATATATACATACATACACACACACTAGCCGTTAGGAATAACTTTTTTCAGAAAATAGTTTCTAGAGACAATTAGATTTTTTTTGCACAAATGGTTTACTAAATCTAAACAAATATCAATAACAATCATGTTAACAGAAACTACGTATTAAAAATGAAAAGTTGTGATTTTTTACAAATGTACATGAATATAACGAAGTTATAAATAATGGAGACGTATTTAAAATTTTTTGTAATATTGAAAGACTTTATATGAAAATAAACTATTTAGTTTATCCAAAAATCACTCAAACAGTTAACTTTGAAGCTCCATAATGCTCCACGGAAGTTATCCGATTCTTGAAAAATACTCAACATTTAAAATTTTTTGTAATATTGAAAGACTTTAAATGAAAATAAACTACTTAGTCTATCCAAAAACCACCCGCCACCACCACCCCCACCACCCACCACAACCACCACCCACCCACGCACCACTATCACTAGCTCCCGCCACCACCACCCCCACCACCCACAATCAACATCCACCCACCACCTCCACCACCCACCATTATGACTACCACCAGCCACTACAAATAACCACCACCCATCACCACCACCCATAACCATCAGCCGCCTTCACCATCGATCACCACCACCCACCCATCACTACCACCCCCACAACTACCCCCACCCAGCACCCACCAAGACCACCACCTCCTACCTCCATCACCCATCACCACTACCCCTCACCAACACTACACCCATCACCCACCATATACCACCTCCACCCACCACACCTATCACTACCACCCCATCTCCACCATTCGCCACCTCCACCTACCTTCCATTATAACCACCACCTGATGTCATCCCCACCACCTACAACCACAAAACATCACCACATACCAACACCACCCATCACCACCACCCGTCATCACCAACTTATACAATTGTATTATTGTCATCAAGATAAAAATAATATTCATTGTTATATTTGGATAAATTTATTCAATGTAAAATGCCTTAATAATTAAAATATGGAAAATACAATCACACATAAACTTACAAACATCCTTTCTTTATACTCCTAAGATAAAAGTTTAATATATGGCTTAAATGGATGTGGGTTGTTATTTCTTGTATTTTCTCTATTATCTAGGGTTAAATGCTGAAGATATAGCAACATACATCAACTAATATTCTCTTAACCCTTTTGGTCCTCGAGTAGCCTGTTAAAACACGAAAGAAAATTTAAGTAAATATTAATAAATTGAAAGCAAGAGACTTGAAAGAGGCTAAGAACATACTAGAACCAATCTATCAATTGCAACATGCTAAAGACTGTTTAATGTTTATATAACCGCGAGATTAAATCATTTTTCCATGCAAGCATATGAAGATTGCTAGATAATGCCAAAAAATAGAGTAACAATCCCAATTATTATTATGTACAATATACAAATCAGTCAATTTAGAAAAATAAAATGGTATTTGGTTGTTTTTCATGTGGACGTTAGTGAAATCTCAATTATAATCTTCCCTTGCAAATACTTTGAATAGTAATAGGCTTTTACAAAAATCAAAAAAAAAAAATCACCGGTAGAAATATCTTAACATGCTTTGTATACATAGCTTCATTTTTTCAGGACCTATTGTTGCTTGATACTCCATTCAAAACTTCGTCTTCAATTATAAATCTCTGTTCAAGTCTTTACCTTCAAAAACCACAATAAACTATAAATGAGTAAAAGAATTTGAACTATGACTAAAACATGTAAATTATTTACACCAGTAAAAAATTAGGATTGATGGAGAGTTAGAAAAATGAAATAAGTCAATATGAGATGTACTACCAGTTTGAGCCCATTAAAACCTCATTTCAAGTCTTCTTATACTTCTCGGTCTTTATGGAAAAACTTATTCCAAATTTATGTCATTAAAACCATCGTTGCACTTATCTAGCCTAGAAGATACATAAGCAAATTGATACCAAAGAATTTCTTTAAAAGGGTTAGCACCCAGTTTTCAAAAGACTTTTTTATAATTGGAAACCTAAAAATTACATAATCTATATCTTAAAATGAAATTAAGAAAATACCTAGAATCATGTTTTGGATTCACCAGGTACCGAACTCCACTGAAACAAAATCATGAACCAAGGCTTTAAATAAATCAATATTCAAATGATTGAAAACAAACTTAATCAAATGAAGAATCAATATCTTACTTTTTTGGAGTTACAAAAGATTTTGCAATTATCCATTATTATCTCAGCTTGAATCTAACAAAAAACCCATAGCTGATTCGGATGATGAAGTGATGTAATATAAAATAAAGAATCACCTGAAGTGTTAGAAACGTAGGAAAAATCTAAAATGTTAAAAAAAATCATTGAATTTCTAACATTCAGTTTGTAAGAAACTATCATATTATTTATGTAATTTCGACTAAATATCACAATTAGTACTAAAATGGAACATACCTGAAGATAATGGATCATATTTTCCACTTGAATGTGATAGTATGTTAGAATGTGGTTTGTATATAGCTAACCCATTCTTTTGTTACATGTTCTCAATGATAAAGGGGATCTAAACAAATATAAACCTACTTTAGTTCAATGAAAATCATAGAAAACACATTCCCCCTCTTCTTCCTAAAACATGAAAAAATCAGAGAAAAAATGATTTCATAACCTGAATAACTTTTATTGCGAAAATGATTTCAGAACTTGGAGATATAGAGTTTTAGCAGCAATGGTGATAGAGGGGATGCAAAAAGAAAAGTGTTCCCAAATATGAAGATTAAGAAGGTACCTTGGTGAATCCGAGTAAACAGAATGCACAAAGAAGAAAAGGCAGATCAGTTGCAGAACATGACAAAGAAGGACAAAAAGAGCAGTTTCTCAACTCACCTGGATCACATCGCACACAAACATGTAACACAGAACACCTCGACATTCTCATTCTTCCATTAATTTAAAATATGTGTATCACTCTGGATTTTTGTTTTTTTTAACCATTGTATTAGTATGGAAATAGAGGATGCGCGCGTGCACACACACACACACACACAGATAAGAGAGAGAGAGAGAGGGTGCTGATCGTGGTGGCTCTTTAGATGTTAAGGCGACGTAATTGAATTGCGTTGGTAGTGGAGTGTGGTTAGGGTTTACGGAGAATGAGAAGCAAAATGGTAGTGATATGCTACATATAAGGGAAGGATGCGAGAAGGGAGAGATATGTGCCGATATTGGGGAAATTGGAACTCAAAAATCAAAATTGAACTGATAAGAAAATCACCGAAATATTGGGGATTTCGAGGAACTGGGTCAAAAGACGAGAATATATATGTGGACTGATTCTCTCGGAGGTTTGAAACGTTCTTGACTTATTTTTTTCCTGTTTGACTTGATAAGATTCAAAAAAAAATTAATGCATAAAGTTGTTGTATATGCTGCATTAAGTTAAAATTCAGCTTTGACTAAATTTGCATAATATATATATATATATATATATATATATATATATATATATATATATATATAGAGAGAGAGAGAGAGAGAGAGGGAAGGATCATTTGAGAACTCAAAGTTTCCCGAGAACCCGAGAACTAAAAGTGGAGCTTTGGATCAAAATTGTTAATAGCCTAGATCAAGGATGGCATTTTTGTAATTATCATCAATTTCAATGGTATCTTAGGTTTTTTAAAAGTAATCTCAGGGGTATATTAGGCATTAACAATTATTATTCAATAATTATTAAATTAATTAATTTAAGAAACTATCATCTTTCATTACTCCTCACGTCTCTCTGTCTCTCTCTCTCTCACACACACACACATACATACACACATAGTTAAAATTGTATTTGCCGTAATAAACCCTTTGGGTATTAGCCTGTATTTATAATAACAATTACAAGGGATAAGATAAGACTAGGATCTAACAAACTAGATCCTATCATTTACAACAAACTCAATTCTATCTCTATTCTATCTTTTATTATTTTGAGCATGTTTACATTCCCCCTCAATCTCAACCTTCACAAGGTTTAGATTGTGTCTTAGGTGCTCCAACATGTTCTTAGTCACAGGCTTGGTTAATCCATCAGCTAGTTGATCTCCTGAAGATATGAATCCAACATCAAGTGCTCCCATTGCTACTTTTTCCCTTACAAAGTGAAAGTCCACTTCAATGTGCTTAGTACGAGCATGGAAAACTGGATTAGCGGTTAGATACGTTGCACCTAGATTATCACACCACATAACTGGTGGTCTGGGTTGTCTAATGCCCAGTTCCTTAAGTAAAATCTGCAACCATATCGCCTCTGTTGTCCCGTTAGCTAACGCCTTATACTCAGCTTCAGTACTTGATCTAGACACTGTAGGTTGCTTGCGAGAACTCCAAGAAATCAGATTTGGTCCAAGAAATATAGCATAACCACCCGTGGACCTGCGATAGTCTAAACAACCTGCCCAATCTACATCAGTAAAGATACCCAAAAGTGTTGACATTGATTGTCTAAATCTGAGACCAGTGTCTAATGTGCCTTTTACGTATCTTAAGATTCTTTTGACTGCCTCCCAATGAACATCTGTTGGCCTTGAAAGAAACTGACACACTTTATTGACTGCAAAAGATAAATCTGGTCGAGTTAGTGTCAGATACTGAAGACCGCCAACCATGCTTCTATATTTAAAAATGTCTTCATCGTTTAGTGGTCTCCCATGATCTTGGTATAGCTTTTCTGTGACGGACATGGGGGTTGAAACACTCCTGAAATTCTCCATATGAGCCTGATGTAACAGATCATTTGCGTACTTGCGCTGCATTAATGTGATGCCCCCTGAATTGCGGAGTACCTCAATCCCAAGAAAATAGGTAAGTCGGCCAAGATCTTTAACTGGAAAGGTGGCTGACAAGTCACTCACCAATTTGTCAATAACTGAAGGAGAGGACCCAGTGATGACAATATCATCAACGTAAACGAGCATGTAAATGGTAATGACATTGTGTTGAAAAACAAATAACGAAGTGTCAGCCTTGGAGGAGACAAAGCCAAGTTGGAACAACTTGTCACTGAGACGAGAGAACCAGGCACAGGGTGACTGCTTTAGACCATAAAGGGCTTTGTGTAATTTACACACAAAATGAGGTCGTTGAGGGTCTTCAAAGCCAGGAGGCTGCTGCATATACACCTCTTTATTCAGATATCCATGAAGAAAAGCGTTGCTTACATCGATTTGTCGGAGGGGCCAATGACAGGACACAGCTAAAGAAAGAATCAGTCGAACTGTTGCAGGTTTAACCACAGGGCTAAAGGTATCATGGTACCATCCGGGTTTTGTTTCAGTTTAAAAATCCACTTGGAGCCAACAATATTGACACCAGGTGGGCGAGGGACCAGTGACCATGTTCTATTTTGCTGTAAAGCAGAGAACTCAGCATGCATGGCTGTCTTCCAAGCGGGGACTGAAAGTGCTTTGACATGATAGGTTGGTGTGGCAAAGAAAGCACGTTTGTGTAGATCATAAGGAACCATGCCATCTGTAAATTTGCGTGGGAAGAACTTGCCAACACGAGCGCGTGTGTACATACCAGGTGGGGTGACAGCAGCTGCTGGACTGTGTGCTGGAGACAGGTCAGCATCAGCGAGAGGACTAGCTGGAGCATCAGAGGCCATCAGTGAAACATCAGTTACCTCAGGTGGGTCTGGAACAGGTACTGGAGACTGAGTCTCGGCTGCTGAAGGTGAAGTGGGTCCTGTGGTTGTATATGAGACTGGTATGACCATTGTAGATGCTGGAGCTATATCACAATTGTTAGATAACAACATAGATAAATCATAATAATTCATATGGTCATTCAGAACTCCTGGTTCATTTTGAGGAAAAGACACAACAGATGGGGACAACATAAGAGTGGTGGTATCGTGACCTGCAAAAGGGAACCGTGACTCATCAAACACAACATCACGAGAGATGTAGATACGCCCTGTGGTATGATCTAGACATTTGTAACCTTTGTGCATTGAACTATAGCCAAGGAAAACACACATTTTGGATCTAAACTCAAGTTTGTGGGAATTATATTTACGCAAGCTGGGCCAGCAGGCACAGCCAAAGGTGCGCAGAAAAGTATAATCAGGCTGGAGTTTTAAAAGACGTGTGATGGGTGTCAAGTTGTGGGTGATGCGACTGGGCATGCGATTTATAAGGTAACAGGCGGTGAGAAATGCTTCATCCCAGAAGCGAAGAGGAAGAGAGGAGTGAGCTAGTAATGCCAGACCCGTTTCAACGATGTGGCGATGTTTTCTTTCAGCAATCCCGTTTTTCTGTGAAGTATGAGGGCAAGAGACACGGTGTGAGATACCAACACGCTGAAAATATTGGTGAAGTTTATGGTATTCCCCTCCCCAATCAGATTGAATAGTTCGAATTTTAGTATTGAGGAGGCGTTCAACATGATTTTGAAAATTGTAAAAAATTTGTTCAACATCAGATTTTCGTTTAATGAGATAAATCCAAGTATAGCGACTATAATCATCTAAAAAACTGTCATAATATTTAAAACCACCACTCGAAATTTGAGCTGGTCCCTAAACATCTGTGTGGACGAGTTCAAGAGGAAAAGAAGTAACATGAACTGAATTTTTATAAGGTAATTGATGACTCTTAGCACGCTGACATGCATCACAAACATACACTTTATTTTCAGACACATAACCTAACTTATTTGACTGTAGAATGGACTTGACAACTGCGGGGGTGGGATGCCCAAGTCGTTGATGCCATTGAGAAGACGAGACTCTAACACTGGATGATGCATGATGAGGTGTACGAACGATCGGTACTGGGTACAGTCCTCCTTTACTTTTACCGGACAACAGGATTCTCTTCGTGACCTTGTCCTTAGCAAAGAAAGCATGCTTGTGAATTTCAATGAAAACGTTATTATCAGATACAAGTCTATATACAGAAAGTAAGTGTTTGTGAATATGAGGGACATGAAGGACATTTTTAAGATCAAGAGATGTGTTTAAACTAGGTAGTTTTCCATGACCAGTATGAAAAATAGGCAAACCTGCTCCATTGGCGATCTGGACTTGATCCTTGCCTTGATATCTCTGCTGATTGATGGGCATTCTTTCAAGATCGATGGTCAGATGGTCTGTAGCACCGCAATCCATGAACCATGGCAATTCACTATTGTAGCTTCTAGTTGTGGCCATGTTTCCTCCACGAAAATCTTCAGACTGATATGAGTGATTGAATCTGTTTCTGCAATTGAGAGCAGTATGGCCTGGGATGCCACACACTTGACATCTGGGACCACCATTGCTTCTCCCACGCTCCCTGCCACGTCCACGATAGTTGTTGTTTACTCTGTAGTAAGACCGCTGATTGGAGAAGTTGTTGTTATTGTTATTTCGACGAGGAGAAGGTGGAGTGTTTGTGTTTTGGCGACTAACTTGGTTTGCTGAGGATGCAAACTCAGTGAGATTATTATTGTTGGCACTTGTCTGTGCTTCATGAGAGATCAGATAGGAGTAGAATTCTGGGAGAGTAACCTCTTGTTTATTGCATAAAACTGTGATTGCTGTAAACAAATCACTGTGTCCTGGACCTAGAGCTGCCAGGATATAGCCGATAATTTCCTCATCCTTCATTGGATGACCTATATTTGCCATGGTGTCTGCAAAACCAGTCATCTTCTGGTACTACTCAGATGTTGTGAGATCCCCTTTCTTGCAGGTGGACAGCTGAGTTCGAATCTGAATAGTATTTCCTTTGTGCTGAGCGGAGAACATCGTGTGTAGGGCGGTCCACAATTCTTGAGAAGTAGTGGTGAACTGTGTGAGATGAGCGATAACATCCTTTGTCATCGATGACAGGAGCGCTCCAATAATAGCTTGGTCTTGGTTTACCCACGTATTGAACAGAGGGTTGGCAATTTTTCTTGCTGCGTCGCCTTCACCTGTGGTTACGGTGGCAGCAGGGGCGGTTGTAGTTCCATATAGGTATCCAAAGAGCTGGACACCTCTCAGAATCGGGACGACTTGAGCCTTCCATAGCAGGAAGTTAGTCCTTGTGAGTTTGCAAGATATGGCGGTAGCAATCTTGGCAGAATTGATATGAGCGGCCATGATGAGAGGAGTAATTTGAGAAGAAGAGAGGGAACAATTTTGGGCGGAGAGAAGAGGGGTTTATCAGAAGCCCTAGGATTGGCTCTGATACCAAGTTAAAAATGTATTTGCCGTAATAAACCCTTTGGGTATTATCCTATATTTATAATAACAATTACAAGGGATAAGATAAGACTAGGATCTAACAAACTAGATCCTATCATTTACAACAAACTCAATTCTATCTCTATTCTATCTTTTATTATTTTGAGCACGTTTACACACACATCTTCGTAGCCATCGAAACCTGCTTCTTCGTTAGCATCCATAGCTGATTATGAATCTGTCGCTCTTTTTTCCAGAAGAATCGATGATATATGCCGAGCACCAGCATTTGATTTTTTTAATTGAAGATTGATTCGCTAGATCTGGTTAATTTGATCTTGAACTTTCACTTCACTCTTTTGGCTTTGATCGATCCATGCTTCATTTTTGTCACTCGTAAATAGGATGTACCTGCGATCTATCCTTCATTATCGTCGTTGATTCACCGACTATTGGATCCTCTGCCTCAGTTGCTACATTGAGATGTTGAAGTCGGAACTCCGATTCGCCTTTGTAAAATCGAGTGAAGATAGTTAATTATTGTTGTCGTTTCCATGACATAATTGCTCTGTTTATTCTCAGGTCCGACCCGTGTGTAGTTGCTGGAGATTGAGACTGAAGAGGAAGGATGTGAGGGAATAATTTCTAATTCTGAAGCTTATGTATCCGATAAAGTTAATCGTGTGACTATCCGGTGGACAAACATCACGTGCTCTCTCTCTGATAAAGCTTCAAAATTGGTTAGTTAATGTTTTTAGTCATTACATGTTGAAAGCGTTCTTTAGGAATCCTTGTAACTGATATATATTATGTTTATTCACATGAAATTAGCGTAAATCGTTTCACAATGAGGCCTTCCTCCCTCCCCCGCCCCCCAACACTTGTTTTGCAAAATAGCGGCTGAGGTGTGAGGTTGTTCTACGAGCTTATGTCATGAAACTTTGATTTCTCTGTAAATTTTTGCTAATTAGTTACGATTTTGGGGAAATATGTGCATCTTATGTTTGCCTCTAATAGAAATTAGGTCATTTTTTTATTAACAACAATCATTTATTTTATGATGAGGAATATGTTCTAATGAGGAATATGGTTTAATTAATCTATGATTGTCTACTTTTTACCATGTAAAACAACAATTTGGGAGGTCAACATCTGCTCTACCCAATTGACAACTTTTGATGTTGATTTGCTATATTATCAATATATGTTTACATGTATTGCAACAGCATATATGGTAGATTACCTCAAAACCATGTTGGGTTTTTGTTAAAGTTTTATAAAATGTATGGGTGATACATACCTGATTCGAAAACAATGCTCAAGAGGTGTTATTTCTTCTTCCTATTCTTCCATAACTTCAATGACAATATCAAAGTTGTCTTAATTTGTTTTTTAATTGTTCTTACCAACTTTTCCATTGAGGTTCCTATCAAGCTGTAGTTGTGAGAGATTTCTACAATTGCAGACTTCTTGGATTTTAGGTAATTCTTACATAATATCAAAAAGTTTATATAGAAAAATGATGATGAATAAAGAGATTTTATCAAAAAGATTATCAAAAAGTACATATTTTTTCACATAGTTGTTTACTAACCTGGTGTCTATACATGTACATATTTTTTCACATACTAACTTGGTGATTCACTTGTGATTCACATATGAATTACATGTAACTCACATGTAAATCACATATGAATTACATGTGATTCACATGTAATTCACATATGAATTACATGTGATTCACATGTAAATCACATATGAATCACATGTGATACACATGTAAATCACATGTAAGTCACATATGAATTACATGTGATTTACATGTAAATCTCATGTAATTCACATAAATCACATGTGATTCACATTTAAACCACATGTTATTCACATATGAATCACATGTAATTCATATATGAATTACATGTGATTCACATGTAAATCACATATGAATTACATGTGATTCACATGTAAATCACATATGAATTACATGTGATTCACATATGAATTACATGTGATTCACATTTAAATCACATATCTATTTTTGTGAGTGTTTTTGCATCAATCAATTTCTTTTAAATTTTCTTGTAGAATTAGAAGAAATTGTGGTGAATATTGAAGAGGTGAAAAATGATAAATTGAAGAAAATATGGAAATATTGACACGAAGACATGAAAATGCTGAGAAATTTTATAGCATTTTCTTGTTTTTTATATTTTATATTGTATCGAATAAAATACTTTTTGTATTGTGTTTATAGATTAGTAAATAAAATGAGTTTTCTTTTGATTTCCTTTCAAATATTATACTATTTGAAATATGCATATATGCATTTGTAAAAATATGCATAAATGTACCAAAAATATTGATTTTTTTGGTTAAAAAATTATAGTATTTTTTAAATATTCTAGTTTTTTTTTAATTTTATTGATTTTTAAAAGCTTTTAAAAAAATTGCAGCTTTTTAGAAAAAAATATTTTTTTCAATAATTCATGCTTTCTATAAAAAATTAATAAATCTACACTTTCTTTTAAAAAAAACTGAAAAATACTATGTTTTAAAAAAATGAAAAATATTATTTTTAAAAAAATTTCGAAAAGTTGATTATTTATGTAATTTTTTAGACAATTCTATTAATATTTACAATAACACAAAAAAATTAAACATTAAATGAAATTGACGATCATGCCCTTAATGAATTAGTGTTGATCTAACGCTTCACTTTTAGTTTTCGGAAAACTATGAGTTCTCAACCGATTTCACCATATATATATATATATATATATATATATATATATATATATATATATATATATATATATATATATATATAGAGAGAGAGAGAGAGAGAGAGAGAGAGAGAGAGAGAGAGAGCGAGAGAGAGAGAGAGATGATGGTTCAATTGAGAAAAAAAAATGTTGAGAATGGGTGAATCATTCTCAACCACACATTTATTTTGCCGAAAAACACTTAGGTGTACCGGCGGAAATGAATAACTCATAAACATGTGTTTTTCAACCAAAATGTTTCCTTAAACTATGCTAATCATTACCTTAATATATACAAAAACATACTTTTTTTTAGAAAGCCATTGTTATCGAAAAATTATTTTAAATATATCAAAATTCATAATTTTTATTCTCTATAAATAGACATCCATATTGATATAGTTTTAAGATAAAATAAAAAATTTATTTTGTTTAGAGTTTCAGCTCTCGTTATTCATAAGTGAATAAAAATCTGACCTTTCAGATTTTTATTACAGTACATTCGTTATTCACTTATGAATAAAACGCATGCTTAACTTTTTTTTTTATAGTTTAAGTATCGTTCATATATGAATATGACACGTAATAAAGTTTTCTTATTTAAAATATATTTTTTACATCATCTTTCGTCATATATTATATTTATATATGAATACAACGTGTATTAGTTGTCGTCATATTTTATATTCATATATGAATAAAACATTTATCAGATTTTTGTTACATCTAATTTGTTATTTATATATGAATAAGTAGTATAAATGATACTTAAACTGTAAAAAAAAATTAATTATATATTTTTATTCATAAATAAATAACGAATGTTCTGTAGCAAAAAATATGATGTATTTTTATTCACTTATAAATAACGATAATTGAAAAAATATATAAAAAAAATTATTTTATCTGAAAAGTATATCAATATGGATGTCTATTTGTAGAGAATAAAAAATCATTAATTTTAGTATATTTAAAATCAATTTTCGATAAAAATAACTTTTTTAAAAATTAAAAAAACAAAAAAACTATGTTTTTGTATATATAAGGTAATGATTAACATAGTTTAAGAAAAATGTTTTGTTGGAAACACATTTCTATTCCTTATCCATTTTCGTTGATACAACGGAGACTTTTTCCGCAAAAATAAATAAGTGATTGAGAATGATTCCTCATTCTCAACTTTTTTTTATTTTTCTCAATGGAACTACCTCTCTCTCTCTCTCTATATATATATATATATATATATATATATATATATATATATATATATATATATATATATATATATATTCTATCTCATGATTTAATTAAAGATATTTTTAAAAATAACAAAAATACAAGCAATTAATACATAAAAATGTTAATTTTTTTTTACAAAAAACTTTATTAAATAGCAACCAGCCCGAAGCTGGAACACAAAAGAGTACAAATAACAAAAAAATAGAAAGAAAAACAAAGTTCAAAAAATGAACTAAATAAAATATTTTGCCATCGATAACTATACAATGTTAGGAACATCGTGATTTACGGTTGTTGCACGAATATACGACAAAAGTATTTTTCATTAAATAAAAAATGTTAAATAAAATAAAAAATTATAGTAATAGAATCACCTTAAGGAAGAGAGATAAATTTGGATTTATAGGAATTTATGCCCAGAGCAGAAAATCTCGATGAAGTAGAATGTAGGTTTTAATGGTACGAATACCAAAATAGCATCAACAAATGCATGTTTAACGGTCGCATCTAAAGAGTGGGTTTAATGGTGCGTTTGTTTGAACGGCACTAAAAAAACATATTTAATGCGATGGGTTGAACACGCACTAAAAAAACATATTTAATGCGATGGTGGTTTTAGTATTAGATCTAATAATATAACCACATCAATAAAAAAATATGGCACCAACAAATATCTTATCTTCTGTACAAGTGGGAGGGGCATTCCTTAAGGCTTCTGGGTGTGGACAACATGTTATTACATGTTACCACACCAAAAAGTTGTCACATCATCATCCTAGTCATAATGGGTGTTATAACACCAAATGTGAAAATGGACAACACCTAATAACATGTAATAACACCACTTATTTTCTATTTGATTTTTTATTTTATTTTTTGATGTTTTTACTTTCTATATTTTCGAATTTCTTTATTTTTTTTATTTATGTCATTATGTAATATAAATTAAATCTTAAATTAAAAATAACATTTTTAAAAATAACGATAACAATAAAAATCCTAAATTAAAAACAACATTAAAAAAATTACAACTAAGGATAAAACCACATTTAGATACCAAAAAAAAAAAAAAAGACAAAACAAATTACATTTTCGATCTAAATTACTCAAACTTCACTGCCATCATAGATATGATCTGCCAAGTCTTCTCGCAGTTGTTTGTGTTTTCGTTGATCTTGGATATCAACGACTCTATGTAAGTATTATGCTGTCCCTGGTTGAAATTGAATGTGTCTTGGTTCGGTAGGTGAATACTCCGCCATGTTTCTTCCTTTATCTTCAATCACCATGTTATGCATAATGATACATGCATACATAATATCTCGTAGTCTGTCCAACTCATATGGTCGTGCCGCATGTTCAACTATGTGCCATTTTGCTTTCAGAACTCCGAAAGCACGTTCCACGTCCTTACGTGCTCCTTCTTGTCTTCTCTTGAAAAAATTATCTCTTGGTTCTATCGGGTGTCAAAACGCCTTCACGAACGTGGAATATGCTGGATATATTCCATCTGTGAGGTAATACCCGAACTTATACTCATGGCCATTTACTGTGAAAGGAGCATCAGGTGCCTTTCCTGTCAAAAGGTCCTGAAATATTGGTGACTGATCAAGAACGTTTACGTCATTGTTCGAACCCCCAACTCCAAAAAAAGCATGCCAAATCCATAAGTCTGTGATGCAACCGCCTCTAATACTAACGAAGGCGATGCAAGATGACCACTTGTGTATTGACCTTTCCACGACACAGGACAATTTCTCCATATCCACTTTGTGCAATCAATGCTTCCAAGCATTCCCGGAAAACCATGTCGTTCTTCATGCGCCGCATATAGTTGTTGTATGTCATTCAATGAAGGTTTGCGCAACTATTTGTCACCGAAGGTTTCGATAACACCTCTCGCCAATCTATACAAACTTTCTCGTGCAGTTCGCTCTGACATTCTCATATAGTCATCAATAGAATTGGGTGACTCCCCCATAGCCATAAGCTTGATTGCAGCAACATATTTTTGCAACCCTGTAAAACTTCGTTTACCTCTCGCATCGTACCTTAGTTGGAAATATTCATACCTAAAAAACATATAATAAAATTACCTAACAATTATTTAATAATCTAAAAAACATATAATAGTAATCTATAAAACATATAATAATAATCTAAAAAACATATAATAAAATTACCTAACAATTATTTAATAATCTAAAAAACATATATTAAAATTACCTAACAATTACTTAATAATTTAAAAAACATATAATAGAATTACCTGCTTTCCATTGCATTGACTATTCGCTGAAATACATTTTTCCGCAAGCGAAACCTTCTTTTGAAATCGTTTGGTTGGTAGACATAATTATCCGCAAAATAATCGTATACTAGACGTCTATGCCCCTCTTCATGATCTCTGTTCAACGCCGTACGTCTGGTCAGTAGTGGAGCTGGCTCTTGCGATATCATGTCGGTAACATATTGATACATCATACCCACGAACATATCTTCCTCATCGACATCATGATTGTATGGATGGAACGGATCAAAAGGATCCATTTTTTAACATTCAATAGGAAAAAAATGAAATTGAAAGGATGTATATATTGAAAGGATTTGTTTGGTTTGTAAAATAAAATGAGGGTAAATGTGGTGTATTTATATATATAGATTTTTTTTTTTTTTTTTTTTTTTTTTTTTTTTTTTTTTAAGTTTGTGACCGTTTGAAAACGGTAATGTTTGCAAACGATAGGATTTTTAAATCAACCAATAACCGAGCCCGTTTTCTCCTGTCACCACCATAACGCGAGACCACATAACACCAAAAAACGCGAAGCCGACGCGGTGTTCCCCGTGTTATACCGGCGTTTTTAGCCCTCCACGTCGGAATAACGCAACCTCCCGTTGCCCGTACCTAGCACTCTAAGCAATATATCATTCCGTTCTTTAAAAGTAAACAAACAACTTTTTTGGGAAATAATGGAATTGTCCATTTCATTCCTTGGTATCAAACGGTCAATAAATATATACAAAGCAATTTTCATTGCTAACGATTGACAAGTAAAAATTTAAAGTTAAAACACTGTGTTATAATTCAGTAATATATTCAAACTAGAATTCTTTAATAAAATATATAAAGTTGCCATTATATTCAATACAACATGTGCTAGAGAGATGGTATGTTGAAAAGGTCTGGATGTTTGAGTCTGCATTCTATTAATTTTAAACATACGATATGACTTTTATTTTGAAACTTGAACAAAGACATATTTATAGTTTTAAAAAAAACAACACCACAATTTTATTACAACAGCCACCCCGAATGGTTGTTGTACATAAAACCTTCCATTTTGGATCAAATTTTCAAAAATCTGCATTCAATAAAAACGCAAGAAGACCAAAGAAAAACACGACACCAAACACATTCCTATGAAAGATTTAGTCACCACAACTGCTATGTCCTTAATATAAGTGAATTAAGAGTTTACATAGTGACAACATAGTGTAACTCGAATTTTACATATGGTATGGCCGGAGTATGGACGGTGCAATTACTTCAAATTCCACATTGCAATCAACAAACCATTGAGTTTGACTACCATAATCAGTCAAACTTCTCTATGAATCAAGGTAAACAAAACCATGGGGATTAGATCATGCTTCTTTTGGCTTTTGGCCAACCTACACTTGCGACACCTTGTATTATAAATGACTAAACCATAAAAATTAGGAATTCATTTAGAAAATTAAAATACATAAATTGTTGTTTGGAAAGCCTCCTTAATTGGGGGCGATGTATATTGCAGTATATATGATAAGACATTGTTACAGTGAGATCCATACTCTTTACAAAGAGTACAAAATAAATATAACTAACACATCATCTTAGTTTGAGCACATAGTTTACAAATATCCAAATTGAGTAGACAGGCCTTTGGTAAATATATTTGCAAATTGATGTGCTGAATGAACATGTAAAACACACACATTTCCAAATAGCAAGACGCTCCCTAACAAAATGTATGTCTATTTCCACATTGTGGTATGTTGGTGCTGAACAGGGTTAGAAAATAAATACATTACACTCACATTATCGCAAAACACAACCATGGCTTTAGACAATGGACAAGACAACTCGCGAAGAAGATTGCGAACCCAAGAGGCTTCAACAAGAACATTAGCCACCCCGCGGTGCCCAGAAGTAGGGTCACAGACAAGAGGCCCATTAGGAGATAACTTAAATTTAGTATCAGATGGAGTACTGCAAGGTTTGCAAGAAGATGTAACGGCTCAAGCCATAATTTCTTTGGCAAAGTAGGTTTGAGATAAAAAGAGACAATTCTCAGAGCGAGAAACGACAATCCAAAGATAGAAGGACAAAGGACCAATATTTTCCATAGGAAACTCGGAGGAAAGATAAGTGATAATTCGAGAGATATGACTAGTGGAAAAGGTAGTGATGATGATATCATCTACATAAATGAGAAGAAATATATAACCAAAGCTAGAGTGGTAGGTGAAGAGAGAACAGTCAGAGCGGTGGTTCGTAAAACCAAGAGTGCTGATAAAGATAACAAAACCCTAGAAGAATCTTGTGAGGCAATTTCAAGCATTAAAGAGTGTGTTTGTGTGATTAGAAGAAGAATGAAGGAGATCAAGCTCAACTTGGAGGAAGAAGCACCTTAGATATGGGATTCAGATTTCATTTGCAAGCCTTTCCAAGTATAGCTTGCACCTTTGTCTTTTAATCTTGTAGATCTAGAAATGGGGGGGGGGGGTTATATGTCACCTTTTTGGTCCCAATAGTCTCATCTTGTGCATGCGTTGTTCTTGTCGTTTTGAGCTGCCCCTTTTAGACCCTTGGAGGGGTCCTAAGCCATAACAATGAGGTCCATTTGGTTAGATTTGCTCCACGCATCTTGTAGAAGGTCTTAATGGATTAAGACCTTGTGTTAAGCAATTTTTGGACTTGTAAAGTCATAAAGTTGGAAACTTTATGTCTCTATAGTGTATTTGGTCCTTAGATCTGAAATATGGGCTTAAGTGCTTAAGCCATTAAGCACTAAATGGAGTTTAGAGGCTACGAGGGTACGCCTCGCGTACATGGGAGTACGCCTCACGTACTCGGTCAACCACCCCGATGGTAATCTTTTGCGAGGCTTCGCGTACGCTAAACCTACCTCCAGGGTACGCCTCGCGTACTCGCGTGGGTCAACCTAGTTAAGTTGACTCAGTTAGGTTGACCCGACTGGGTTGACTCAGTTGACTTAGTGGATTTGACCGGTTGACTTTGACCAAGTTTGACCTTGAGGGTATTTTGGGTTTTTGATGGAATTAGTCACTTGTGGAAATAGTTATCGGTTAGAATCTGAGATTCGGAGTTGGACCTCATCAAATCTGTTGAGTTTGCGAGGTGAATTTTCCTCACTATACTTTCGAGTCGAAAGCACCAAGGCCGGCCCTTCAGATTGTTATCCTAGTTTATCTTATGATTGTATGCTGTAGTGATCTGTTAGATCTGTATCCTGGTATAGAGGATGATGCTATATATAGTGATCTGTTAGATTTGTATCCTGGTATATAGGATGATGCTATGTTTAGTGCTCTGTTAGATATGTATGTTTGTCTGTATATTCTAGCTGGTGTTTGATATGGTATATGTTGATATGTGTTGGTGGGTTGGGTTGAGGCGGTCCTGCTGTGTGATGAAGGCCAACAAACCCAGGACGGCCCGGATAGACTTCAGGCTAGAGGGGCGTACCAGTCAGGACGAAGGCCCAAAGAACGATCCAGATAGGCTGAAGGCCCGGTTAGGCTGTCCAGTCATGTTGAAGGTTCTGTGAGCAGTCCAGATAGTCTGGAGGCCGGTGGGGCATTCCAGTCTGGCTGGAGGCTATGTATGTATGCTGTTTGTTGCTGTTATTATTATGATTATGTGTTGTGTTGGTACTTTAGGGGGAAACTCACTAAGCTTTGGGCATACAGTTTTGGGTTACGTTTCAGGTACCTTAGATGATTGCAGGATGGCGAAGACGTAATCGTGCACCTCCTCGTGTTTTGATTTATGTTTTTGGGAAAACTCTGATATTAAACATATTTTGAAAACTATATTGTAAACATTTATCATTTTGGGTTTGTTTTAAAAATTTAAAATTTTCATATTTTTATGGTTGTTACAGATGGTCTTAACACACTGTTGCAGGCGTATTAAGCAAATGAAATTTCACTACTGGTTGCACTAATAATATAGCTTAGGGAAGCAGGGTCGAGTCCTTAGGGACACATCCAAACGGTCAATACCTTTTTGCATCAGGAACATACTAGTCAAAACATAAATTATTAAAAGAGTGGATTTTTAATTAAAAACTAAACTAAAATTTGCAGTGAAAATAAATTAAACGAAAATCAATAATAAAAATGATTTCAATTCTGCTACGATCTTCCTAAACATGCAATCAGTCAAGATCTGGTTATTCAAAATGTGTTGTATCTAAGCTGGTAATAATAAAAACTAACACACTCTAGTATAATCTCTTTTACCTTAATTAGTTAATGAAAACAACCTCTTCAGTTAACCCTAACTTTTTGTTGTCTAATTAAATAAGCTCTTAATTAAGATAAGAAAAGCAGCTTTATGATTTGTGTAAAACTCCCAACAATATCCAGCACATCTCACAAGCTCAGAAGCGTAAGTGATTGAGTTTTATAGTTTATACCATAGTTAAATCCCAAACACGAAACCAATGTGATACTTGTTACATTTTACCAGTTGACAAAAACAATTACGTATTCTATTAAATGGTTAACAGGAATGATAAAACCCTAGCTAGGTGATCAGACTAACAAGAATTAAAATCAAATATTCATTAAGTTCAAAACTGAAAAATCTAGATAGAAACACAAAAGAAAAAACGAATGTGAAAACTGATCACATGAACACTACTTGTCTAATGTAGAACTGAAGACTAGGGTTTTAGCCAGACATGGATAAAAACGAATCTAAACTGATAAAAAGAAAAGCGAAGTAATTAATCTTATAAACTAAGTGTGTGAGATGATTCACAGCCTTCAGATCTTTAGAAATCGCTAAAAACTATCAGAAATTGCCTTAAAAAGTGCTTTTCGTCGTCTTGAATTGTCTGTCTCTTCTAATCTGATAATGAGGCTGGTCTTTATACTCAAGATAGAAGCTTCCAGAGAAAGAAACCGAAAAATGCGATCGCAGTTTTCAGATATGTGGTCATAGAAAATACGATTTTTTTTCCAAATTTGCGCCTAAATGATGTACGATGCTATCTTCGACGTTTCTGCAACTTCGGGCCATAAATACGATCACGGAAAGGCTTCATGTGATCGAAGAAATTGTGAATTCTTCCAGAAGTTTGTCTGAACGAAGTACAAAGCCATATCTGAAGTTTCTAGAGTTGTGGGTCAGAAATGCGATCGCAAAAATGCAGTATGCGATCGCATATTTTGTCTTTTCTTCTCAGATGGCCTACATATGACATATTTTGACCCTGGGAAACTTCGTGGCATTTATGTGATTGCTGAAAGTTGAACTGCGATCGTAGATATTGATTTCTAGCTTGTTTCGGATGCGATTCTTCAGTTTAAGCACTCCTTGTTATTCCTTTGCATCATTCTTCAGTTCCAACTCTATTTAAGCTCCAAACATGCATCCAGCTGCTCCCAAAATACTGCTCCACTCGATTTATCTGAAAATAACACAAAAATGCTAGCATTACAGGAATTCTAATAAAACACATGAGTTAAACATTATTTAAAGAGAAAATTACATAAATAGTCCTCATGGGTGACAACATCGACCAATTATGGTCCTTATGACAAATTCTTTACATAAATTGTTCCTGTGGTTTCAAAATCTTGCAGAGACGGTCCTTTGGGCTAACGGTTTGAACTTTTTCAGTTAAGTTCTTTGTGAAAAGACATATTTGTCCTTCCAGCATAGGGACCATTTATGTAATTTGTTCCTACCACAGGGACCATTTATGTAATTTTCTCCATTATTTATTATTGTTTTTACTTTATTTATTTATATATTTTAGGATTTAGATGTTTTTAAAGTTTTATTGTTTAATGTTTTTCTTTTATATTTTTTCGCTAATATTTTTTAATGTTTTGTTCAAAGAGGGACCTCCATCACAATCAATACAACAACTTTATGATTCTAGCATCCAAGGAGGGTCCAGATCTGAAGTTACAACTTCAGATCTAGCCCATGGCTCATCATCCCAACTTGAAAATCCATAAAAACCCTAGAACTCAACCAAAGGGAAGAAAAGGAAGTAAGAATGGCGCTTTGATACCTTCAAAAGATGCTAGCTGAGGCAAAACCTGCTTCCCTCTCCTTCCTTGCTTCAATTTCCTTTGCACTCTTAGCTTCCTTCCTCCAAGATCCTCTTTTCCAAGCTTTAAACCCACACCAAGGCACACACACACACGAATTAGGGTTTTAAGGGCTATCAAGGACTGTAAGGAGGCCCAAGGGAGGCTAAGGTTCCCTTAAATAGGGGTGCAAACCCCAGAATTTAGGGTTTCAATTGTCAGCTCCTACTCGCCGAGTCCCAATATGGACTCGCCGAGTAGGTCACTTAATACGCGTGTCCACCCCGCACCTACTCGACGAGTAGGTCGACCAACTCGTCGAGTAGAGCTTTACCCCTTGAATCTTATTTAACAATACCTGAGAATCGGGGCGTTACAACTCTCCCCCACTTGAACTAGACTTCGCCCTCGAAGTCCGCTGGAATAAACAATGCCGGGTAATGCTCGCGCATCTCCGCCTCCGGCTCCCATGTCCACTCGGATCCCCTCCGATGTTCCCACTGTACCTTTACTAAAGGTATTTCCTTGTTCCGCAGAATCTTCTTCTTTCTTTCCAAGATAGCCACAGGCCTCTCCACATAGTTCAGGCGATCATCGACCTGAATGTCATCCAACGATACCATTGCCTCCTGGTCCGTAATGCACTTTCGCAAATGCGAAACATGAAATGTGCTGTGGATCCGGCTAAGATCCTCCGGAAGCTCTAGCCTATAAGCCACCCTGCCAACCTTGGCAATGACCCTGAACGGCCCAATGTAACGGGGACCCAATTTTCCCCTCTTCCTGAAGCAGATCACTCCCTTCCAAGGTGAAACCTTCAGGAGAACCATGTCACCCACCTGAAACTCCAACTCAGATCGGCGTCGGTCAACATAGCTTTTCTGCTGACTCTGAGCGGTCTGCAACCGCTGTCTAATCTGCTGTATCATCTCGGTAGTTTGCAGAACTACCTCTGTACGACCCATCACCCTGTGCCCAACCTCGCCCCAGTAGACTGGGGTCCTACACTTTCGCCCATACAATAGCTCGAAAGGCGGGGCACCAATACTGGAATGATAGCTGTTGTTGTAAGCGAACTCCACAAGCGGTAGGTGGGAATCCCAACTCCCACCGAAATCAATGACGCAGGCCCTCAACATGTCCTCGAGGGTCTGTATGGTCCGCTCACTCTGCCCATCAGTTTGCGGATGGAACGCCGTGCTAAAATGCAGTCTCGTACCTAGTTCCTCGTGGAACTTCTGCCAAAAGCGGGAGGTGAATCGGACATCCCGATCGGAAACTATGGAAACTGGAACCCCATGGCGAGAGACAATCTCGCGGACGTATAGGTCGGCCAACTTCTCTGCCGACGAACTCTCCCGTATGGCTAGGAAGTGGGCACTCTTGGTCAATCGATCCACTATGACCCATATGGCGTCGAATCCCTTTGCCGTCTTTGGCAACTTTGTGATGAAATCCATCGCGATCCGTTCCCATTTCCACATGGGAATCTCCAGAGGCTGCAGCTTACCATGTGGCCTCTGGTGTTCGGCCTTGACCATCCTACAGGTCAAGCACCTCTCAACATACCAAGCGATATCTCGCTTCATGCCCGGCCACCAATAACTCAAACTCAGATCACGATACATCTTGGTGGCTCCCGGATGAATAGAGAAGCGAGACTTATGATCCTCCTCCATCAGTGTCTGCCGCACCCCTCCGGTCATCGGAACCCAAACCCGACCGTAACGGGTCAACAATCCGCGGCTATCCTGAACAAACCGGGCGCTTTCGCCCTTAATCTTCTCCAACTTCCAGTTCTCTGGCCTCATACCCTCAATCTGAGCATCCATGACCAGACCCACCAGCGGGGAATCCACCGCTATCTCATACATCTGGCTGGGGTCGAGGACCCAGCTGACTTGCGGCTCAGAGCATCCGCAACCACGTTCGCTTTACCAGGATGGTAAAGGATCTCACAATCGTAGTCCTTGACTACATCCAGCCACCTGTGCTGCCTCATATTCAGGTTTGGTTGATCCATAATGTGCCTCAAACTCTTGTGATCCGTGTATATGGTACAACGGACCCCGTACAGATAGTGCCTCCAAATCTTGAGAGCGAAAACCACCGCTCCCAACTCGAGATCGTGCGTGGGGTATCTCGTCTCATGCGGGTTCAGCTGCCGCGATGCATAGGCTATCACTCGTCCCCTCTGCATGATGACTGCCCCCAAACCTGTGATGGACGCATCACAATACACCACAAAGTCCTCCACTCCCTCGGGGAGTGTCAACACTGGTGCCTCGCATAAACACTGCCGGAGGGTCTCGAACGCCCTCTGCTGCTCAGGGCCCCACCAAAAATCCACCCCCTTCCTCGTTAGACGAGTGAGGGGTACGACAACCTTGGAGAAATCACGAATGAATCTCCGATAATATCTTGCTAAACCCAAGAAACTCCTGATGTCTGAGGGAGATCTCAGAGTCTCCCACTGCATAACCGCCTCCACCTTGGCCGGATCGACCAAAATCCCCACCTGGTTAACGAGATGCCCGAGAAACTGAACCTCTCGCAACCAAAACTCGCACTTCGAGAACTTGGCATACAGTCGTTCTCGTCGCAGTACCTCCAGCAGCTCCCTGAGATGCTCCTCATGCTGCTCTCGGGTCTTGGAATATACCAAGATATCATTTATACACACAATAACCGAGCGATCGAGCATCGGTCTGCAGACTCGGTTCATCAGATCCATGAACACTGCTGGCGCGTTGGTGAGCCCAAACGGCATCACCACGAACTCGTAATGACCGTAACGAGTCCGAAATGCGGTCTTCTTCACGTCTTCCTCCCTCACCCTGACCTGGTGGTATCCTGATCTCAAATCAATCTTGGAAAACCAAGATGCACCCTGCAGCTGATCGAAAAGATCGTCTATCCTCAGAAGCGGATAACGGTTCCTCACCGTTAACTTGTTCAGCTCCCTATAGTCAATGCACATCCTGTGCGAACCGTCCTTCTTCCTGACGAAAAGGATCGGTGCTCCCCAGGGTGAGCTACTCGGACGAATAAACTGCTTTCCCAGCAGCTCCTGTAACTGAGATGACAACTCCTGCATCTCTGGCGGTGCCAGTCGGTACGATGCCTTAGCGATAGGGGCCGCACCCGGCACTAGATCAATCCTAAACTCAACCTGCCTCTCCGGAGGCACTCCGGGTAACTCCTCCGGAAACACATCAGCAAACTCTCTAACCACAGGAACCTCTGAAACTGAGAGCTGCTCCTTAACCCGCGTATCTACCACATATGCCAAATAACCGGCACACCCATGCTGAATATACTGTCGAGCCCTGGCTGCCGAACAAAACCCTGATCCTAGCCTGATGCCTTCACCATATACTACCAGTTCTCCCCCACTTGGGGTTCGAACCACCACCTGCTGTCTCTCATAGTCGATCATGGCGCCGAAACGGCTAAGCCAATCCATCCCTACAATCACGCACACATCCCCCATGGGAATAGGAATCAAATCTACCGGGAAAGACACCCCGAAAATCTCCAACTCGCATCTCCGGTAGACCGAAGAAGCAGAAACCCCGTGCTCGTTGGCGATCGAAACGCGCAACGGACACTCAAGATCATCTAGCAGCACACTGAACCCTCTAGAGAAAGCCTGAGATACGAACGACCGACTCTCCCCCGAGTCAAATAATACCAAGGCGGGCAAGGAATTCACTAAAAACGTACCTAACCACAGGTACAATCTATAAGCATAACATCAAAACAATAACTGAGAAAAAGAATAAAAACGTACCAGCAACCACATCCGGTGCTGCCTTGGCCTCCTCGGCCGTGAGCTGTAAGGCGCAACCCTGAGCCTTCGGAGGCTCCACCCTAGTTGTTCTCCCATCTCCAATCCTCACAGTAGCTGGCGCAGGACCCGACGCCGACTTGGCGGCGAGCTGCGGACAGTTGGTCTTCACATGACCAACCTGATGACAATGGTAGCAAATCCTCATATCTGCTGGAGGGGCGGACTGACGGCAGTTCCTGGCATAGTTCCCCTCCTTGCCACATTTGTGGCACCCACCTCCTGCTCGGCATACGCCCGAATGACCCCTGCCGCACTTTCCACAAGTGCGGCTCTGCTGACTCCCAGATCGAGCATCAACGGTCTTAGACCGCTTAGGCGCCGGCTGAGACTTTGCCGGTGCTTGACACTGCTCCTGTAACTACAACTCTATCTCCAACTCACGCCGCCTCGCGACTTCCTGTAGATCTAAGAGGGTCTCACAAGGCTGTGTAGCCACAAACTGCCGTATATCCGTCTTGAGCATCCCCAGATAACGAGTCATTTGAGACTGCTCTGACGCAAACTCCGGGCAAAACATAGCCCTCTCAGTGAACCTCCGGGTAATCTCCATCACAGATTCCCCATCCTGTCTCAATGTCAAGAACTCCTGAGCAAGCCGCTCCCGTTCCATACGCGGAACGTAGAGGTTGCGAAACATATCCCGGAACTGCTCCCAAGTAACAGCAGCCCGCTGATCATCCGAATATGAACCTGTCGTCAACCTCCACCAGTCCTTAGCCCCGAGCCTAAGCAGGTTCAGAGCACACCTGACCTTCTGGTCAGCAGGACATGAGCACGTGAAGAAACAGCCCTCCACGTCAGACAACCATCGCATAGCCCTAATCGCATCCTGAGTACCATCAAATATCGGGGGCTTCGTGTTATCGAAGTCCCGGTATTGGAAAGCCCTGCCGGCTCCTCCTCCAACTCCTGCCGCAGTTACAGTCGAAGTGGCTGCAGCGGCTGCTGTCTCTGCCAGAGTTGCATATCGCTCATCGAAATACTCGACCATCGCGGTCTTGATCGACCCAAACATCTCTGGTAGCTGCGCTCAAAAACCGCAGCGACCTCATCGTGCAGAATCACCCGGATCCTGGCATCCAGCTCCTCAGTCCCCATATGAACCACGGGCTCAGGTGCTATCGGCACCTCTGGCCCTCCGTCCCCCGACCCTGACCCTGCTCCGGATCCCGATCCTGATCCAGACCCAGCCGCAAAACGTCTCGTCACCACCATACTGAAAAGTACAATAAAGACGTCAGATACACAACATAATATCGGGAGACCAAAACTCATAATTCCTAGGGGCTGTGACTTCCTTGCTACGTGTATGGGTCCTGTGCTTTCAGTAGTACGGGCCCATACTACCTTCCACACCTACCCATATTTGTCTCAAGTGTCACCACAACGCCCTAATACTATAATCGACATAATGTGCGCTCAACCCTCACTACCAGGGGACATCGCCTATCTCACCACTGATCCCACAACTCTGCACTACTCACACCTCCATGGAACTTCCATCAGCCCCTGCAGCGCTAGTGTATGCTAGTCGCACATAATGCTAGACCCGATAGACTTTTGAATGTCCAACCCTACCCTAAGGTCGAGTCAGACATTCTCACTCTATAAGATCTTAACTATACACGGCCGTGATGCATACACTAAACATCTATAGTTATGATGTCAATCCCATATACAAGAAACCCTAGGCTAATAGGTATCATATAATCTGGCAAATCTATCCTGCGATTCCTGAAGATCCCTAGCCAAGTACTAGCATGCTGTTCTAACATATCATCATATCAAATAACTGTATGGTATTTTGGGGTTTACTTACTGGCTCCGGCTAATCGTACCCTCTGCATCCTCCATCCTTTCTTTTGAAAACCATTTTTAAACTTACTTTCCAAAAATCTCCTTGATTTGAGACTGGATTCACACGAGTGTTCCTCCAATTCACTCAAACCAAGGCTCTGATACCAACTTGTAACATCCATAAATTTCATGCCAAATTTAAACTTTTTAAATCATAAATAAAAGTTAAATAGTATTGTTTACAAAATGTTTTCAACTCAATCTCCATCAGAGTGTCTCAAAATCATAACATAAGGATGAGGAGCGGTACGGTCAAGCCTTCGCCTTGCCACGATCTCCTGAAGTACCTGAAACAATAAACTGAAAACTGTAAGCCCGAGGGCTTAGTGAGCTACCCCCAAAATACCAATACCATATCAGTAACAATCAATCAAACAATCATGCATACTGGGCCATTGTCCTGACTGGACCGCCCTACTGGGCCTGCAGTCTATCACAATCTGTCACTGGACCGCCCTACTGGGCCTGCAGTCTATCTGAATCTACCACTGGACCGCCCTACTGGGCCTGCAGTCTATCTGAATCTATCCCGAGCCTTCGGCATGACTGGTCCGCCTCGTGGGCCTGCAGTCTCCCCGGACCGCTCATAGGGTATGTTGGCCTTCAGCACAAAGCAGGACCGCCTCAACCCAATCAACAAGCAAATAACCATGTGCGCATAACTATCACATACTGGCATATACAAACATCAACATATCTGTCACACTGATCATCAACTATAGAATCCTCTCGTAACTAGAGTACCGACCTAGCTGGTCACTAACATACCAATCCTTACGGATCATAAAAGCATAACATACTATCCATCCTGATTCCGATCTAACAGATCAAATCTATATGTAGCATACCATAACAACCGATCTAACCAATCTCTAGCATAACAACCATCCTAAACCAGGATGAAATCTAACATAGCAACCATCCTAACCCAGGATGAAATCTAGCATAGCAATGACATAGCAACCATCCTAAACTAGGATGTAATCTAACATAAAGGGCCGGCCTTGGTGCCGTAGACCCTATCGATATAGTGAGGATAACTCACCTCGCAGATGTCGACTCGGAAGATAAACTCCAACTCTCGGATCACTTGACACAGGCTCCTCCACCTATGACCATAATACAATATATCCATAAGTCCTTAACCTTATAAGGTACTCCATAACCCACCAGTCAACCCCTGGTCAAAGTCAAAGTCCTCAGTCAAGGTCAACAGTCTATGTTGACCCCAACTCGCCGAGTACCCTCGGCTACTCGCCGAGTGCCTTGAAGCACATCCCACTCGCCGAGTCATCGGGGTGACTCGTCGAGTTCCATCGATTTTTGTCCAGACTTAGGCCATCTGTCGAGTTCCCTCCTTGCAACTCGACAGACACACACACACGCATACGAATCCTAGGGAAACTCATCCGACTCGCCGAGTTGTTCTTCAACTCGTCGAGTCTATAGCAATCATCATCGGACTCGCCGAGTTGTTCATCCAACTCGTCGAGTTCTCGCCTATCTTCATGATACTCGCCGAGTCAGCCTTGCGACTCGCCGAGTCTATTCAGTCCCTTTCCATACAGACTTGTTTTGAGCCATGCAGCGACTCCAAATCACAGATCCAAGCTTCTAGGACATACTTATCACATAAAGTTGCAAACTTTACGTGCATGCATGGTTATAAAGGCTCCAAATGTATATTTTAAGTTCTTAATGGAGCTACAAGTCCAAGAGGGACCTCCATCACAATCAATACAACAACTTTATGATTCTAGCATCCAAGGAGGGTCCAGATCTGAAGTTACAACTTCAGATCTAGCCCATGGCTCATCATCCCAACTTGAAAATCCATAAAAACCCTAGAACTCAACCAAAGGGAAGAAAAGGAAGTAAGAATGGCGCTTTGATACCTTCAAAAGATGCTAGCTGAGGCAAAACCTGCTTCCCTCTCCTTCCTTGCTTCAATTTCCTTTGCACTCTTAGCTTCCTTCCTCCAAGATCCTCTTTTCCAAGCTTTAAACCCACACCAAGGCACACACATACGAATTAGGGTTTTAAGGGCTATCAAGGACTGTAAGGAGGCCCAAGGGAGGCTAAGGTTCCTTTAAATAGGGGTGCAAACCCCAGAATTTAGGGTTTTAATTGTCAGCTCCTACTCGCCGAGTCCCAATATGGACTCGCCGAGTAGGTCACTTAATACGCGTGTCCACCCCGCACCTACTCGACGAGTAGGTCGACCAACTCGTCGAGTAGAGCTTTACCCCTTGAATCTTATTTAACAATACCTGAGAATCGGGGCGTTACATTAATCCTATTCACCTTAAACAAACTTTTTACACATCTTTTTCATAAAAAAAGATTTGTAAAAAAGTTTACAAAAATAATAATTATACAACCTTATATATGTTATATAATTAAATATTTGAATTTAAAATAATATTTTTATAACTTGGTAAAAGAAAAAAGAAAAATGAAAACATGATTGAAAGTGAATTAATTTACGATTTATAATTATAGTTGCCATGCAATCATTTAACAAATATAAAGCATACTAAATGTTAAAAAAATGTATTCGAACATAACGTGTAAAAAAAATTCCAACAAAACATAAAACAAAAAACATTAATAAATGTACTCGAAGAAAACGTCAAATCAGAAAAAATTATTTGAGCAAAACATCAAAAAATGTTAGCAAATATATATATATATATATATATATATATATATATATATATATATATATATATATATATATATATATATATAACATTAAACAATATGTTTATGTTGAGTCAAATATGTTGTAATGTGTCGAAGTTTGTTGACTCAGTTTCGAAAGTCTAGTTATCTATTTACTATGACATTTAAGTTTCGAAGTCTTAACGTCTAATCCTTAGTATTTTTTGTATACTTTCTGTTCTCCTATAAATAGGAGTTGTACTCAGGGTTAGATAGAACTTTTCTAAGTCATTCTGTCTAGAACACTCTCTGTATTCGAAAGTATAACTGAGCTATAAACCATATCTTATTTACTCCTCGTGTTCATATTGCTTTGTTTACTCTGCTTTCTTTCTTATACTCGATTAATCACTTCTACATTTGGTATCAGAGCAGGAATCATACTGCAATGATCTGATTTTCATTCTGAATCATAAGTTTTCGAGTCACGATTTTGATTCAAAAGTTTCCGCACTTTTTGGTTCTGAAAATTATCTTTGATCTTCAGTTGTGATTCGATTCTGTAATTGAATTGTTTAGTTGAGTGATCGATTTGGAATTTCTGATCAATTCATTCATTCATTTGTTAAATTCATCAAGTTTTTCTGAAAATCACATCCGTATTTCCATGTCGAATTTCAACATGAATATGATGACTTATTTTCCTCATATGCTAGGATCTTCAACAAAGATTCCTATGCTCATTCAGGAGTATTATGATCAGTGGGCTGATCGAATGGAGGATTATCTGAATGGATTAGATGAAGAGCTTTTGAATTGCATTACTTGAAATGTTCTTCTTCCACTAAATGTTCAGAACATTGGTTCATCTGGTTCAACTTAAGCTGTTAGTGAACAATCTACGAGGCTGAAGAACAATGAGAAAAGATGCATGAGAGAGCTACGTGGTGCATTGTCTCCTGTTGTTTACAACTATGTCCGTGGTTGTAAATCAGCAAAAGAAATCTGGAATACTCTCAAAGAGAAGTTTCAAGGAAGTGAGAAGACAAAGATTAACTCAGTGAAGCATTGCTTGGTTGAGTTAAAAGAGTTCAAACAAAAAGATGGTGAATCCATTGAAGGTTACTATGATCGCTTGAACGAACTCATTTACAAATGCAATCGTTATGGAATTACAAGGTCAACCATGGAGTTCAATCTCACATTCATCATGGGACTTCATAAGGAATGGAGGAATGTTAGTCTGATGGTGAAAACTCAGCAGAGTTTCGATACTTCAACTTTGAATGATCTGTAAAACTTGTTGAAAACTCATGAAGGAGAAGTTAATGAAATCGCTGAGGAGTCTAAAATGAATCTGGGAGGTCCATTAGCTTTGGTTTCGAAAGTTGTTGAGAAAGAATAACTTGAGAAAGAGAATTCAGATGAAGAAGGATTTTTGATGAATTCTGATGATGAGGCTATTGCTTTTTACTCTAACAATAGAGTAAATAAGTTTTTCAAGAAACCTTTTAATTCCAAGTCGAAACCAAGTGATGATAAAGGAAATTTTGTCAATAAAGTTGTGAGTGATGAAAAGAAAAAGGTTGAGAAGAATGATGAAGCAAA
Source organism: Lactuca virosa (assembly GCF_052849685.1). Taxonomy (NCBI): domain Eukaryota; kingdom Viridiplantae; phylum Streptophyta; class Magnoliopsida; order Asterales; family Asteraceae; genus Lactuca; species Lactuca virosa. The sequence goes on from NC_136426.1 coordinate 180,997,401, forward strand.
AGTCAAAAAGAAGCTTAAAGGTGACTCAGGAATCAATTGTCACTATTACCACGGTGCAAATCACATGGCTAATGATTGTATGGTTCGAAAGAAGGATGAGAAGAAAAACAAAGTGAAAGATGAAGCATATTATGTCGAACGTCTAGAGGAAGTTCGAGCAAAAGCAAAGGGTATGTCTCTGGTTGCAAAAGGTGAAGTTGAGGATGATGGAACCTATCAAATTGGGTCATCTGGATTAGATGATGAGGAGATGCGTAATCCTACGCATGGTGCAATGTATGCAAGGTTCGAGGAGAATGATGAAGACGTGGTGACTGGTTGATGTTTCGTAACCAAGAGTGGAGATAAATCTCCAATGACAACGAAGGTACGTTGTATTCTGAAATCTTTTAATATTCCTTTGCAAGTTTATGATTCAGAGATAACTGCTTTTGATGATACTGTTTCTTATTTCGATACTCTTGTTGTGTCTGCTAGTAATGAGGCTAAGAAATATAGTACATAGTTGCTAGAGACTCAGAAACAATTGGATTCGAAAAGAGGGAGAGTCGAGTATCTAGAGCTACAAATGAAAAATCTTAATTGTGATAGAGAAAATTTGAATAATGATGTAAGGATGTTATTAGCTCAAAGGAACATCTATTGTAACACAACTAAGAGATTGTATGCAAAATTAACTGCATTACATCATTCATGTGAAATAAGTAAAGAACAACATAGGAAGTTATTACCTTTTTTGGCTTTCGAAATAGAGAAGGTTGATAGCATTTCTTATGATTACGAGAAAACAATAGCTGAATTCGATAAAGTACTTGATGATAGGTTTGCTTATGGAATTGTGAAAATTGATGAATGTCTTGATGCAAATGAACTAGTTGATATTGTGAATGAAAATTTAACCAAAAATGAACAAATAAATTTTTTGAAAAGAACTAAGAATTCGACATCTGATTCTCAATCTAATTTTGTTGATATCGAAGATAATTCTGACAATATGAGCGAAATTAGTGAAATTGAAGAAGAAAAAAGTGTTGATTATTCTCAGTTGTCTATCGTTAATGTCACATCTATGTCTAAAGGCAAAGAAAAGTGTAATGATTCGTTGGTTAAGGATGACACCGACAGACCTTCAACTTCGAAAGTTTGTGATTTCGATCATGTGAATGTTAGGCATAGTCAAACTAATAGTAGTGATGATGAGAACGATGATGATGAATCATACAAAACAACCACCTCAAATGATGTTCCAAAGGAATCAAATGATTCAAAAGTTTCGAAAGAAACAATCATTCCACGAATTGTTGTTGATCAAGTGTATGGAGATACAGAAAATTTCGACAATGTGATGAAAGAGAAAAGAGCTCATTATCTTGAAACAAATACGATTGCGTATCCCAATTTCAAGTGCACAGATGATGTCATCTTTCCCAATCAAATGTTTGTCACAGCTGGGAATGTTGATAACATCAAACCTGAATTTAACAAGTTAGTTCAGGAAGATAAGAAGCACAATTCAACTGAAGGTTTCTTCTCAAATCAAAACACTGTCGAAAACAATCTCACCAAAAACTCATATACTTTTCAAAGAAAACAACCACAACAAAAATGGGTTGAAAAACAAGAAATTTCAAACAAAGTTTCAAAACAAGCTGATAATGAAGCAAATCAAAGTTCCAAAATCAATTCTCAAGAATTTAAAGAGGTAATTGACAAATTTTCGAAAGAAAATGGAAGTTCGAAAAGACAAGCAAGAAAGAAATTTTTTTGGCAAGTTGTGGAATCACGAATGAAAAAAATGATTTCACAATGAAAAAGACTGAAAGCACAATGTCTAAATCTGTTAAGACAATGTCTTTGACAAATTCAGACATTTCAAAAAATCCCGCTCAAACTCAAAAGTCTTTGTCTCAATCACTATCACCAGAAAATTCTTCGAAATCTAAATCTCGAACAACCACTTCTTTGTTTCAGAATCCTAATCAACCTGCTCATACAAAGAAGTTTCATACATCACAATTAACAAGGAATTTTCGAACACATAGTCAACAACGGTTTTCACAAAATTATTTTTCAAAACAAAATTCTTTCACACAAGCATCAAAGAATTTTCAAAATCGATTTTCTTCGAAAGCAAGTTTTCACTCAAATGTTACAAATCGAAAGTTTGAAAATTTTCGAACAAAACCAAATGCATAGTTCACTCCACAAAAACCAACTTCCTAAATCCATCTATGAAAAAACCTTCAAAAGTTTCATACACAAAGGGTAATTCTACTGCAAACATTATAGATCATTGGCTTGACGGCAAAGGGAAAATATATCAATCAGGAAAATACTCTCCATAACAAATTAGGGATGCCTATGAGAAGTATTTGAATGTGTCTTCAAGTGGAAGTTTATCTTCGAAAGAATCAAATCCATCAGTTAAAGCATGGCAGCCAATTACGAAAGAAAAACAAACTGAGAAACAAAAGGCAAATGTTAATGACAAACCTAACTTTTCAAAAAATTATGTTTCTATGCCTTTAAGTCATGATGTGGAATTAATTTATAGTTTCAAATCAAAAGTTCGTAATTGGGTTTTAGGTTCTTCATTTCACTCTGTTTTTCAAACTAATCACCAAGGACCCCAATAGCCTTGGGTACCTAAATTTTTCCACTAATTGCAGGTTTTGTGTGATGAGCAATATGACGAAAAATGGTATATTGATAGTGGTTGCTCACGTCACATGACTGGAAATAAGGAAAACTTACGAGATTTTTGAAGTTTAGAGAATGCTGGAGTTGTGAAGTTTGGAAACAATCATAAATGCCAAGTGAAAGGATATGGTAAAGTCACGAATGGGCAGTTTACAGTCAACCAAGTTACTTATGTCGAAGGTCTTCAAAATAACTTGATAAGTGTTTCGCAACTTGTTGTGAGCACTAGCAATCAAGTGGTGTTTAATGAAGAAGGAAGCATTATTTCAAATGTTAACACACAAGAATTTTTGCTCTAATCCAAACGTCATGGAGATATGTTTACTCTCGGCATCAAACCAATTGTTGGGAAACCCTCAGTGTGTTTACTTTCGAAAGCCTCAACAAATGTTAGTTGGCTATGGCATCGAAGGCTTTCTCATTTGAACTTTTGAAATATTAGTAAATTGGTGGTAAATGGTATTGTTAGAGGTTTACCTGTTTTAAAGTTTGACAATGATACTTTGTGTGCAGCTTGCGAACAAGGAAAACAACATCGTCAAGGACATCGAATTTTCATAGATCCGAACATTGTTGAACCATTGGAACTTCTTCATGTCACACCCCGATCCTTGTCGGAATCGATCAAGGCGTGATATATTGTTCAAAGTCTCATGACAACTATGTTATAATATGATTAGATTCAATTAAGTACTAAGTATGCAAACAAGATCCACAACATACAAATACAAATCCAAATACGAACAACATTTATTACATCAAATTTAAATTGTCTTGTGGATTTCTAAGGCACAACCTATTTTTCATCAATCTTCATTCTTCAAATCTGCATCATGGGTAAAAACAGGTCAACTACGAGAGTTGGTGAGTAATCTAATTTCAGTAGAGAAAGTTGTGAAGTTGAAACATTTATAATTTGAAATTTGTTTTCTTTTGAAGTCGACAAACAATTGTATTTGAGATAACGGTTTATAAATCAAAAATTGATTAACAAATGATAACAACAACAATAAGTCCTCACCCTATATATATATATATATATATATATATATATATATATATATATATATATATATAGGATGGAGCATCTAATCATCAAACACACTCAACCACGTGCGATCAATCACCTTAGCGTCCCAAGGCGGGGTGGTCAACCCAATAGCGCTATTATTGTCCATAACGTACCTCAAGAATACGGGCATAGTCATGGAGATTAGACTAAAAATGATAATGCACTACAACTACATGTAGCGTAAACAAACAATAGTTATACAATTAATGACTCACGTATAAATGTCCCAACAATGTCTCAATTGTGATAAAACAATAAAATGAAGTTGGAACATATTAGAACCACATGATACACCCCAAAAGTATTGAAAATTATAAAATATGGGGTAGATTACTCACTTTAGTCCCAAAACGAAATGCGTGTGTCGTACGATAGACGATTCGGGTCAAAATGACGTAGAACCTAATATAATTAATAGTTTTGGTTTAGGAACTGCTAAACAAGAATGGAGTATTAATACAAATAATTAGACACGTATTCTTATATTAGATGAATTAACAATAATTCATTTTGATTATAATATTAAGGTATTTATTTGTTAAATGAATTTTAAATTGAATTACTTACTTTGCATAATTAATTTATATTTTCAATTTAGGCCAGATTTTAATAATTTATTATTAAAATAATAACTTGCCCAATTATAATTATTTACAGATTTTAACAATTATTTATATGAAATAATCATTAAAATGCATTTTTACATGCTTAAATACTTAGGAAAATAGTTTTAAATAGTAAACAGTATTGAAAAATTATGAAATTATTAGGAAATCATTATTTCATACAATATGAATTACTGTAAAATTTGTATATTTTTCTGAACTGTTTTAGTATTTATTTAATATTTTAATGATTAAACAACACAAAATTCGGGAAAAATAGTAAATGATTCTCAAAAAATCTGTAAAATTAACCATAGTTTTATAACATGATGTAGAGCCCAGTGTATAAGTTTCAGATATTTGTGACTAGGGGAAGTAGTTTTTATATATTTCATTATTAATTAATCAATAAAATCATAAATGATAGTAAACAGTAATATAAATGCATGAAACTTCATATATCATGTTTAATCAGTATACAGGTCATCCCAGAATTTTCTCAGAATTTATTGAATGCAACAAGTATTTTATGTGAATTATTGCCCTATTTTATTGAAATAATTATGATAATTCAATAAAAATAAGTTATTTTCTGAAAATTTCAAGAACTTCTTATTTTATTGATGGTATTCTGAGAAAAATCAGGTTTATGAAAAAAATGAGTTTTAGATATTTTGGTGGATTTAATTTGTTTCTTGTATGAATTTGAAACTTTTAACAACATACCTTGATGAATGCTTCAAGAGGGATGAAGATTTGAGTATAATAGATTGTTCTTGGATGGAATATGAGTATTATTGGAGGAAATTTCGAGATTGAGAGTAAGAGCAAGAATAGAGAAGATTTAAGTGGTGAAGAGAATAATGTGTTGGGAGAAAAAGGAAAGGAAAGTGGATGGGAGGTGTGAGTGGGAGACCATGAGAATAATCTTTTTGCTTTTGGTGGTCTTCATAATTTCCCACTAACACAAGCATCTTTTACATAATTAATATATGAGTTTTATAAAATTTAAAGTAAAGTTTATAAAAAATAGAGTTTTATAAAATTTAATGTAAAGTTTATAAAAATGGAGTTTTATAAAAGATAGGTTATTTATTTGATTATAACAATCTACTTTGATTTGAAGTTTAATTAGAGAATTCAAGTTTGATTCTTTTAATTTAATTAGAGCATTATACTTTGATTTGATTTTAATATGGTATCATAATTTACTTTGATTATAGTTATAACGTTGTACAATACTATGTTGCTATTAACGTCAAGTTATATCGTATTGTATGGGTTTTGATCCTATTAGCGTCAAGTAATCTTGAGTAGGGTTTATTAAATTTCTAATTGGGTTGGGTTGACCCGAATCCATTTTAGGCGGATGTCACAGTCTCCCCTACTTTAGGAAATTTCGTCCCGAAATTTAAGAAGAGAGTACCTTAAGAGAAAAGTTGTGGGTATTTGGTATGCATATGATCCTCACGCTCCCATGTATACTCAGGTCCACGTGCCGACTGCCACCTGACCTTAACCAGGGGAATGCGACTTCTTTTGAGTTGCTTTTCCTTTCGGTCGGCAATTTCCAAGGGTTTCTCGGTAAATTGCATTGTCTCGTCGATTTGGATATCCTCGAGAGGAACATGAAGGTTCTCGTCTGCTAAACACTTCTTGAGGTTGGCTATATGAAATACTGGGTGAGCTTTCTTAAGCTCTGTTGGTAGATCCAACTCGTAGGCTACTGGTCCGATCCTTTTTATGATCTTAAACGGGCCTACGTAGCGTGGTGCCAATTTACCCTTGCGTCCAAATCGAACCACACCTTTCCATGGGGACACTTTTAACATGACCATGTCACCTACGGTAAATTCAAGCGGTTTGCGTCGCTTGTCGGCATAACTCTTTTGTCGGCTACGAGATGCGAGAAGGTTATCGCGAATCTGAGTGATTTTGTCGGTTGTTTCCTGGATAAGCTCAGGACCAACGATTGGAGAATCCACTGTTGCGCGAATCACGTGGGACTCACCGATTTCATGCCAGCAAATAGGAGATCGGCATTTACGGCCATACAATGCCTCAAATGGTGGCATCTTGATGCTAGAATGATAACTGTTATTATAGGAGAATTCCACCAACGGTAAATGAGAGTCCCAGTTTCCTCCGAAATCCAAGACACACTCCCTCAACATATCTTCGAGTGTTTGAATTGTCCTCTCAGATTGACCATCGGTCTGAGGATGATAGGCGGTACTGAGATCGAGGCGGGTTCCCATGGCTGTTTGAAGTGATTGCCAAAACCGAGAGAGAAATCTCCCATCACGATCTGAAATGATGCTGAGAGGAATGCCATGCCGAATAACTATCTCGTTGATGTAAATCCGAGCAAGTTTTTCGACTTTGAAATTTTCCCGGATGGGAAGGAAATGAGCGGATTTGGTCAAACGGTCAATGATTATCCAAATGCTATCGTGTCCTTTTGTGGTACGGGGAAGTTTGGTTACGAAATCCATGGCGATCGCTTCCCATTTCCACCTGGGGATTTCTGGTTGGACCAATAGTCCAGTGGGTCGTTGATGTTCTACTTTGACCCTGGAACATGTAAGACATTTGGCTACGAATAATGCAATATCCTTTTTCATTCCCGACCACCAATAATTGGTTCTCAGGCCATGATACATCTTGTCAGTGCCCGGATGAATGGAATATCGGGTTTTATGGATTTCTTCCATCAGGAATATGCGAAGATTGTCACGATCTGGGATCCAGATGCGATCTTGATAATAGAAAATACCATCAGATTTGGTTTCCAACTCCCCATCAATTCCCGTGGGCATGTCATTTTCGGTAATTGCCGAGTGTTGAGCTCCTCGAATTCGGTCCCTAAGATTGGACAAGATAGGAGAACATATTAGATGAAACGCATGGGCATGTTCTTTTCGGCTTAACGCGTCGGCTACGACGTTTGCCTTGCCCGGATGATAGCGTATTTCACACTCGTAATCATTTAGGAGCTCGACCCATCGTCTTTGCCTCATATTGAGTTCCTTTTGATTAAGAATATGTTGCAAGCTCTTGTGGTCGGTGAAAATTACGCATTTAGTGCCGTAAAGGTAATGCCTCCAACTTTTAAGAGCGAAAATCACGGCACCGAGCTCCAAATCATGAGTCGTATAATTCATTTCGTGGATTTTGAGTTGTCGTGATGCGTAAGCTATAACCTTTCCCCTTTGCATCAAAACACAACCTAGACCGAGATTGGAGGCATCGCAGAATACCACGAAATCTTCGGATCCTTCAGGGAGTGTAAGAATCGGAGCGTCACACAAACTTTGTTTAAGGGTTTGGAAAGCGTATTCCTGCTTGGGTCCCCAATCAAATGGTGTACCCTTGCAAGTGAGAGAAGTAAGCGGTAAAGCAATCTTTGAGAAATTTGAAATGAAACGCCGGTAATAGCCGGCTAAACCAAGGAAGGACCGAATTTCCTTGGGGGTACGGGGGGCTTTCCAATTCTGGACTGCTTCAACTTTTGCGGGATCGACTAAAATACCCTTGTCACTTACAATATGACCAAGGAATTGTACCTCATTTAACCAAAACTCGCATTTCGAAAATTTGGCGTAGAGCCGATTTCCTTGCAACGTTTGGAGAGTTAGGCGAAGGTGTCTTTCATGCTCTGCCCTTGTCTTGGAGTAAATGAGGATGTCATCAATAAAGACGATAACAAAACGGTCGAGATAAGGTTTAAATACCCGATTCATCAAGTCCATGAATACGGCAGGGGCATTTGTTAGGCCGAAAGGCATAACAGTGAACTCGTAATGACCATAGCGGGTTCGGAAAGCGGTTTTGGGGATGTCTTCTTCCCGTACTCGAAGTTGGTGATAACCCGAGCGAAGGTCAATTTTTGAGAAGCATGAAGCTCCTTGAAGCTGATCAAAAAGGTCGTCGATCCGAGGTAACGGATATCGGTTCTTGATGGTTAATTTATTTAACTCCCGATAATCGATACACATACGAAACGAACCATCTTTCTTTTTAATGAAGAGAACCGGGGCTCCCCAGGGTGAAGTACTAGGGCGGATAAATCCCTTATCGGTTAGTTCTTGGAGCTGACTTGCCAATTCTTGCATCTCGGTTGGAGCCAACCGATATGGAGACTTGGCTATGGGAGTAGCCTCAGGAACAAGATCGATGCGGAACTCTAGCTCACGTACTGGAGGGAGTCCAGATACGTCATCGGGAAAGATGTCGGGAAAGTCTCGTACTATCGGAATATCTTCAATCTTCTTTTCTTTGACCTTTGTTTCCACCACATGGGCTAAGAAAGCCATGTATTCTTTTCGTAGATATGATCGAGCTTGAGTACATGACATAAGACTAAGCTTTTTCGAATGAGTCTCGCCATAAATACGAAGACTTTGACCGTCGGCGAGAGGAATACGAATGAACTTATCGTAACATACTATTTCAGCATGGTTTTGGGATAGCTAATCCATTCCTACGATGATGTCGAAGCTACCAAGTTCCATAGGAACTAAATTGACAGAAAATTTATGACCGGAAAAATCGAAAGTGCAATCTTGGATGACTGCATTGAGTGAAACGTATTTTCCATCGGCGACTTCTACGGTAAAGTACTCATTAAGAATCGTGCGAGGTGTGTGAAGTATGGGCTCAAATTCCAAAGACACAAAACTTTTATCGGCACCTGAATCAAAAAGTACTGACGCGTAGCAGTTATTTATGAGAAACGTACCATTTACGACCTTGTTATCGGTCTTTGCTTGGGTTGCGGTAATGACAAAGGCTCGGCCTTTGGGAGCTGGAACCTGCATTGTTGGATTTGCCTGGGCTTGGGTGTTGATGATATTGACTAACCTAGGACACGCGTTTTTGAAATGGGTGGGGTCACCACAGTTGAAGCATGTTCCAGTTGGATACCGAGTTTGTGTTTGCTGATTTGAGGGTAGATAGAGTGGTCGCTGAGTTTTTGGTGCACGACATGTGTTCGCCAAGTGGCCATAGCGACCACAATTCGTACAGAGGCGACACGGGCTAGTGGTCATATGGTGATAGTTACAGTGGTTACAGAGGGGGTGAGGTCCGGTATACGGCTTTTTATTTGGTTGGGCTGGTGGGGTGACTTGGGTGATAGGAGTAGCAGGGGTAATAACAGCATGGTTGTGGTGATGACTTTTCCGCTTCTTTTTGTCATGTCGGTGGGAGGACTCGGACTTGACAATTTGGGGGGTCTCAGGGGTCGACTTTTCAGTTGACATCTTTGAACCCTTGCGTGGGAGGACACCATCGTTCACATTGTCCTCGTTGAGTTGACCTGCTAATTCAATGGCAGATTCTAGGGTAGATGGCCTGCTGCTGGTCACCGAATCACGGATCTGGCGTGGTAACCCTTTGATGTAGCGGCGTATTGCAGTTTTCATAGGTTGAACCATGTGAGGTAGGAGTCTCGAGAGATCATGGAATCTATTGGTATAGGTCGCGTTGTCGCCTCCCTCCTGTTTCATATTCCAGAATTCATCCTCGAGAGTTTGCAATTCGCTGTCAGGGCAGAACTTCTCCATCATGCGTTCTTTTAGTTTTGACCAGGTCATTCCCAAGGCAACAGCCTCTCCTTTTGCCCGTTTTTCTAGGTTCCACCATGTGAGAGCATGACCTAGGAGGCACCCTGTAACATGACGGACCATCAGGTCCTCAGGACACTCGCTATGGATGAAAGTACTCTCCATTTCTTCAATCCATGTGAGGAGTGCGGTGGCACCATCAGTGCCTTTGAAGTAAGGCGGATTGCAGTTACGAAAGTGCTTGAACGAGCAACGAGGAGTTGTTGCTGGAGCTTGTGGCTGAAGAGAATGAAGTTGGGTTGCAATTGTTGGGATGACGTTTGCTACCTCCTTGGCGACCAGGGCAGCTAGCCTTCTGTTGTTGCGAGCAGCGTATGGGGGTCGTAATGCCATCTACGAGAAACACGCATATGGACTTGTGAGTTATTTGTAAATTGATTATGGAAATAAAGTTTTTAGACATTGTTGGGTAAAATAATTGTAAAACACTTGTTGGGCCATGGTTAGGAGTGTTGGGCACCTTTTGGGCTTTCCATGGTTACTAAATGTGAAACATGTAGCACTTGTGTGGGCCCCCACAAAACTAAGTTTTCACATTTCTTTCCCACTTCTAGGCCCATTAGGGAACTTAATAGTCCAATGAGTTGGCCATTTTGGAGTGTATCCTTTCGGATACGTTTGATAAGGTCGGGTATTTTGATGGCTCAAAAGTAATGTGAATGACGCGCTTTGGCCTATAGGTTTGGGAACTCTCACCTTTGGTCCCCAGATAAGCAAACTGGTCCCTCGGTTGATTGGGATGTATACGAATGCTTACCTAGTCAGGACTTTCGGGCTACCGGCACCTCCCCCTTCCAGTTACTACGCGTCCATTACTATGATCCTACCCAACTAGAGTGGATGACTTTGAATTTCCTATGAGCTCTAAGGAATACATATATGTATATACATTTTGTTAAACAACTTGAGTATGTGTGTGATTTTCAGAGAAAGTGGAGAATATTCACAAGTGTATGCACACATATAAGTGTCAGGAGTAATACATATGCACATAAGGGAGCAATTAACACACAAAGGTATTCCTAGGATTTTCTAAGTGCGAATTGCATACAGTTGTGTGTGCATTTTATAAACTAGCATACGAGAGGACCCTAGAGGCTATAGACTAGGTCAAGGCAATTAACCTAATTCCCTATAGTCAAGGGCTCTGATACCAATCTGTCACACCCCGATCCTTGTCGGAATCGATCAAGGCGTGATATATTGTTCAAAGTCTCATGACAACTATGTTATAATATGATTAGATTCAATTAAGTACTAAGTATGCAAACAAGATCCACAACATACAAATACAAATCCAAATACGAACAACATTTATTACATCAAATTTAAATTGTCTTGTGGATTTCTAAGGCACAACCTATTTTTCATCAATCTTCATTCTTCAAATCTGCATCATGGGTAAAAACAGGTCAACTACGAGAGTTGGTGAGTAATCTAATTTTAGTAGAGAAAGTTGTGAAGTTGAAACATTTATAATTTGAAATTTGTTTTCTTTTGAAGTCGACAAACAATTGTATTTGAGATAACGGTTTATAAATCAAAAATTGATTAACAAATGATAACAACAACAATAAGTCGTCACCCTATATATATATATATATATATATATATATATATATATATATATATATATATATATATAGGATGGAGCATCTAATCATCAAACACACTCAACCACGTGCGATCAATCACCTTAGCGTCCCAAGGCGGGGTGGTCAACCCAATAGCGCTATTATTGTCCATAACGTACCTCAAGAATACGGGCATAGTCATGGAGATTAGACTAAAAATGATAATTCACTACAACTACATGTAGCGTAAACAAACAATAGTTATACAATTAATGACTCACGTATAAATGTCCCAACAATGTCTCAATTGTGATAAAACAATAAAATGAAGTTGGAACATATTAGAACCACATGATACACCCCAAAAGTATTGAAAATTATAAAATATGGGGTAGATTACTCACTTTAGTCCCAAAACGAAATGCGTGTGTCGTACGATAGACGATTCGGGTCAAAATGACGTAGAACCTAATATAATTAATAGTTTTGGTTTAGGAACTGCTAAACAAGAATGGAGTATTAATACAAATAATTAGACACGTATTCTTATATTAGATGAATTAACAATAATTCATTTTGATTATAATATTAAGGTATTTATTTGTTAAATGAATTTTAAATTGAATTACTTACTTTGCATAATTAATTTATATTTTCAATTTAGGCCAGATTTTAATAATTTATTATTAAAATAATAACTTGCCCAATTATAATTATTTACAGATTTTAACAATTATTTATATGAAATAATCATTAAAATGCATTTTTACATGCTTAAATACTTAGGAAAATAGTTTTAAATAGTAAACAGTATTGAAAAATTATGAAATTATTAGGAAATCATTATTTCATACAATATGAATTACTGTAAAATTTGTATATTTTTCTGAACTGTTTTAGTATTTATTTAATATTTTAATGATTAAACAACACAAAATTCGGGAAAAATAGTAAATGATTCTCAAAAAATCTGTAAAATTAACCATAGTTTTATAACATGATGTAGAGCCCAGTGTATAAGTTTTAGATATTTGTGACTAGGGGAAGTATTTTTTATATATTTCATTATTAATTAATCAATAAAATCATAAATGATAGTAAACAGTAATATAAATGCATGAAACTTCATATATCATGTTTAATCAGTATACAGGTCATCCCAGAATTTTCTCAGAATTTATTGAATGCAACAAGTATTTTATGTGAATTATTGCCCTATTTTATTGAAATAATTATGATAATTCAATAAAAATAAGTTATTTTCTGAAAATTTCCAGAACTTCTTATTTTATTGATGGTATTATGAGAAAAATCAGGTTTATGAAAAAAATGAGTTTTAGATATTTTGGTGGATTTAATTTGTTTCTTGTATGAATTTGAAACTTTTAACAACATACCTTGATGAATGCTTCAAGAGGGATGAAGATTTGAGTATAATAGATTGTTCTTGGATGGAATATGAGTATTCTTGGAGGAAATTTCGAGATTGAGAGTAAGAGCAAGAATAGAGAAGATTTAAGTGGTGAAGAGAATAATGTGTTGGGAGAAAAAGGAAAGGAAAGTGGATGGGAGGTGTGAGTGGGAGACCATGAGAATAATCTTTTTGCTTTTGGTGGTCTTCATAATTTCCCACTAGCACAAGCATCTTTTACATAATTAATATATGAGTTTTATAAAATTTAAAGTAAAGTTTATAAAAAATAGAGTTTTATAAAATTTAATGTAAAGTTTATAAAAATGGAGTTTTATAAAAGATAGGTTATTTATTTGATTATAACAATCTACTTTGATTTGAAGTTTAATTAGAGAATTCAAGTTTGATTCTTTTAATTTAATTAGAGCATTATACTTTGATTTGATTTTAATATGGTATCATAATTTACTTTGATTATAGTTATAACGTTGTACAATACTATGTTGCTATTAACGTCAAGTTATATCGTATTGTATGGGTTTTGATCCTATTAGCGTCAAGTAATCTTGAGTAGGGTTTATTAAATTTCCAATTGGGTTGGGTTGACCCGAATCCATTTTAGGCGGATGTCACACTTCATATTGACCTATGTGGCCCATCAACTGTTGAAACACTCAACAAGAAACGATACATTTTAGTCATTGTTGATGATTTTTCACGATTCACTTGGGTTTATTTTATCAGGTTAAAATATGAAGTAGCTCAAACAATGATCGATTTCATCAAGCAAATTGGGACTAGCTTAAAGAAGCAAGTTCGAAAGATCAAAAGTGATAATGGCTCCGAATTTAAGAACAATGCTCTTGATTCGTTCTTAACGAATAAAGGGATTTCGCATAACTTTTCTTCCCCATATACACCACAAAAAAATGGTGTGGTTGAAAGACGAAATCATTCTCTTTGCGAAGCAGCAAGAACGATGCTCACATATGCGAATCTTCCTCAATATCTTTGAACTGAAGTAGTTTCTACTGCATGTTTTACACAAAATCGATCTTTTATTCATCGTCGTTTCAATATTACTCCTTATGAAATTATCAATAAACGAAAACCTAATGTCAAATTCTTTCATGTTTTTGGTTGTAGGTGTTTTATTATGAATCTCAAGAATAACCTTTCGAAATTTCAGTCTAAGGCTGATGAAGGGATATTCCTAGGATATTCACATAATTCGGTTGCATATAGGGTGTTGAATAAACGAACGAAAAAAGTGGAAGAAACGTTTAATCTAACGTTTGATGATTATTACGTTAAAAAGAGTTGAAAATGTTTTGAACAACATCCAATTATTAATAAATGAAATGATGAATCTGCAAGTATAAATTCGATTGATTTTGATTATGATTTGATATTTGGTGTTCCTGATAGGGTTGTTGATGCTGAAGTTCATGTAGCGAATAATCAAATTCCTGAATCTTTGAAACATTCTGATGATTCGACATTAACATCTGATTCTAATGGTAATAGGGAAAGAATGCATGATGCACAAGTGGAGGGGGAGCACTTGAATTCTACTTCTCATGTTGAGGGGGAGCATCCTTTCGAGGGGGAGAATAGAATATTGGATGATGCTTTCGAGGGGGAGCATAATAATAATGATAATGTCGAGGGGGAGCATAATGATTTACGCATGTAGAATTTTAATCAAAATGAAACTTTTCATGATTTAAATGATAATATTTCTGTCGAAGCATCTGAAAATGATGAACTGTTTGAAGATGCACCATTGGATTTTGATCCATCTTATCCACCAATGGAGAAATGGACAAGAAATCATCCAAAAGAACAAGTCCTTGGAAATCCACAAGATGGAGTGTTAACAAGAGCTCAAATTCATGCAAAGAATGCGGTATTCAATGCTCATCAAGAGTTTTGCATGTTTAATGTTTTTATTTCGAAAATAGAACCTAATACAGTTAAGGTTGTAATGGAACACTCTGATTAGGTTGTTGCTATGCAATCTGAACTTGCTGAATTCGAAGGATACAAGGTTTGGAGATTGATTCCTAAACCAAAAGATGTTTCGATTGTTAGGTTAAAATGAATTTTTAAAAATAAAACCGACAAAGATGGCAATATTGTTCGAAATAAGGCTAGCCTTGTTGTTAAAGGTTATTCGCAACAAGAAGGTATTGATTATGAAGAAACCTTTGCCCCTGTTGCAAGACTTAAGGCTTTTCGAATATTTTTAGCGTATGAAGCTGATAAAGATTTCAATGTATATCAATGGATATCAAATGTGCTTTTCTCAATGGTGAACTTGGAGAAACAGTTTATGTTGAACAACCTCTAGGTTTTGTAAATGAAGAATTTCCTGATCATTGTTATATTTTAAATAAAGTTGTTTATGGATTAAAACAAGCACCAAGAGCATGGTTTGCAACTCTTACCATTTTCTTAAAACAATAGAAATTTAAACAAGGATCAGTTGATCCCACATTATTTCGAAAGAAAGTTGGGGATCATCTAATGCTTGTTTAAATTTATGTCGATGATATTATTTTTGGTTCTACTGATCCTGCTTTGTCTAAAGAATTCGAAAATCTTATGAAAAGTCAGTTTGAGATGAGTATGATGGGAAAAATAAATAACTTTTTGGGGTTAAATATTTGTCAAAGCAGAGAAGGAATTTTTATCAATCAAGAGAAATACACAAAGAATCTGCTTGAAAAGTTTGGAATGAAAAATAGCACAAAGTTACGAGTACCAATGGCGGTTGGAACAATGCTAACACCTTCGTTAGATAAACATGCTGTTGATCTTACTTTATACAAGAGCATGATAGGTTCGCTACTTTATCTCACAACAAGTTGGCCTGATATTATGTTTTCTGTTTGTAATTGTGCAAGGTATCAATCAAATCCTCGAGAAACTCACTTAACGGCTATGAAAAATATTTTTCGCTATCTCAAAGGAACAATTTCGTTAGGATTATGGTATCCTTCGAAATCTGGCTTTTTCATACAAGCATTTTCTGATGCTGATTTGGGAGGTTGCAGTCTTGATAAAAAAAGTACAAGTGGCGGATGTCAACTTTTAGATGGGAAGCTTGTAAGCTGGCAATAGAAAAAGCAAACTTGTGTTGCAATATTGACTGCTCAAGCTGAATATGTTGCAGCTGCAGCTAGCACTTCTCAAATCATTTGGATTCAAAGTCAACTGAGAGATTATGCAATAAACATGAAAAAGATTCCATTGTATTGTGATTCACAAAGTGATATGCACATTTTTCACAATCCAGTACAACATTCGAAAACAAAGCACATTGCACTTCGTTATCATTTTATCAAAGATCATGTGGAAGATGGAAATATCGAAATTCATTTTGTAAAGACAACTGATCAGCTAGCTGATATCTTTACAAAACCTTTGGATGAAAAGTCATTTGTTCGAATTTTAACAGGTCTAGAAATGATGGAAGAAAGTTCCGTTCCAGGTCTAATTCCGAAAGAATAAAAAGTTGGTGATGAGGAAAAGTGTCGATTCAGAGGTAAGTTTTAATCATTCAGAGGTTACTGTTCACATTCAGCGCTTCGACACGCTTCGCTTTCGTGATTATGACAGTTTGCACATAACGAAAAATTTTCGTAAGTTTGCTAAACATTTTATTTTAAAAAAATCAAAAACAACAAAAATATTTTCGTTCTTTGTTCTTTATTTTCGAAAAATCAAAAACAACAAAAATATTTTCGTTCTTTGCTCTTTATTTTCGAAAAATCAAAAACAACAAAAATATTTTCGTTCTTTGTTCTTTTTTTTCGAAAAAACAAAAGCAATAAAAATATTTTTGTTCTTTGTTCTTTATTTTCGAAAAATCAAAAACATCAAAAATATTTTCTAATGTTTGTTCTTTCTTTTCGAAACATCAAAAACATCAAAACTATCTTCTTTATTTTCGAAAATATTAAACCCAAAAAGATTTTTGTTGTTTGTCGTTTGTTTTTACTTTGTTCATGCATATTATAGCGAAGATTCTCAAGACGTCATGCTTTTGATTCTAGGGTTAGGTATCTTTTCGAAAAACATTGAACTAGTTAGGATGTCCCTAGAAGCATGCTACAGCATGTCGACCCAAGCCTCCATTGACTCAATGTGTTTTTCGAAAGCCTTAATGAATTTTTCATTACACAAATTTCTTCCCAATCAGGCTGTATTCACATTAGTCCCTGAGCTACCTTACTCTTCTCAACTGAGTTAAGAGTTTACTTGCTTGGTCCAAACATAGCAGAGGTACAATTGTTTCGTCACACCAATCTTTTTAATCCTAAAATTCTTACACGATCACACACAAAGACATATGTCCAAGAGATCTCTGGTATAAACCAATCAGGATTTAGACATATCAAAAATCTGTGTTTATGATCTGGATTCATGAGGCCGTGATGAAAGTGAAACCCAACTTTTCGAAATTCTTTAAGGAATTGACGGGGAACTTTGTTCCAGATTTTTACGAAACATTTGTTTCAGTACCAAATTTCGATACTCAAAATCATATTTTTTCGTTATGCATGATCTTGATAGAATGTTCGAATCCCACGACATTTTACACCCAACAAGATCCATTACTTTTTGATGTTTTATTGAATATGATTTCAGTTTGAGTATCTATTCGATTCTTTGTCACTACATACATTTTTCCAAAGCATACTTGTCACTGAGTACACTGGTCAAACAAGTAATTTCGATTACAATTGATAACACTTACGTTTAGTGCTGAAATGTAACGAAATCCTAAACCACCCATCAAGCTTATTAAAAAGAGGCCCTTCGATACTTCTTTACAAGTATTCGATTGTAATTCACGGGAAACCACACAAGCTGTTGATTGTCTCTCTTGATAATTAACGAAGAAATCTTTGCCCGGGATTCATCTGCCTTTATGTCGAAATCTTATTTTCGACATCACGGAATCCAAAATTTTGTTTAATTTGCTTCTTATCTTTTTCTTTGGAACACTGCACTCACGAAATCCTTGAGTTTTTGAGTAATACCAACTCAGGCTGAAGATTTCGAAAGTCTGGCATATGACTTCGCTTCTAAACCCAAAAGCGAAAGAGCCCAACCTCCATACCGAAGGTTTTGGTACTCTCGATTAGACAGGTGATGTAACCGTTTGGCAACATGGTGGGATTTTCAAGGTTGCTTTATCTGACATGGCGTTAATAATGGCTAGTGATGCGAGTTTCAAGGAGAGACGTGGCATGGGGTTTAATTAAATCGTTTGGTATTCAAATACGGATACATATATAAAGCGGATTTGTTTCACAATAACACTTTACGCTTTAAAAAATTCTCACAGACGATATTTGCCCTAAATTCTCTATGCTCTTCAAGTTCTCTCAAAACCCTAACAATGGCAGTCAACCAATCCACTACCACTGAAGATGTTTCCTCTCAGTCGATCATGAAGCTTCAAAGCACTAATTACCAAGTTGATGGTGATGTCTCAGTTTATTCCGATGAACTCAAGATGCTAATTGTTGCTCTCAAACATACAGTTTTGTCAACTGTGATGTTTAATTCTTTTGATGTTCCTATGTCATGCCTTTCAATGGCTGGTTCTACTGCAACCTATGGCAAGGCAGTGGATGTCGTTACCTTCAACTTGGTGAATGACAACAAATTTCTCCTCACTAAAAAGCTGTTCACTCAAATTCTTGAAATCCCCAATTCTCCTCTATTCTACAAGGTTACGAATGATCAGATTCTCCATATGTTCAATGAGATGGGTTATCAACCCCCTCTCACCAAGATTAGTGAGTTCAAGAAATCAAGTATGCCCTGTATCTGGAACTTTTTCTTTGGAATTTACCTTCGATGCTTAACTGGTCGAAGTGTAGGGCTTGACAAGGGTCGATTGGAGGTTTATGCCATGGTGGCTGGCATATACTATGATCTACCTGTAGATTATGCTTCGCAGATGTGGAAGGAGTTTCAAAAGAGTGTAGAAAACACAAATGTGGTTCAAGGGATTTCTTGTGCGAGATATTTGAGTCTTATTCTTCGTTATGCATATGACAAAGAAGGAATTCAGGTTCCTGTTGATGAACCTAAAGCAGAATTTTTGAAGTATCATTTTCCGAAGACAGTTGAAGATGATGTAGAGGCGTTTCCGAGTGTTGCACGTATTCCTGATGCAATGCTTAAAAAGATAGATCCAGCAAATCCAATCTTGGTGGCTTACTTGAAAATAATCAACCCTTCGCTGGAAACTGGAGTTCTTTTGCCAAGAACAGATGAGGGGTCTTCGAAGAAATCTAAAAATTCGAAGAAGGAGAATGAAGAAATTTCTTCGAAAGAAAGTCCCATGAAAATCCTTGCTAAATCACCAAAGAAGGTGTCTGGTGAAAAAGTTTCGAAGCAAGATGGCAAGCAAGGTGTTCCTTTGAAGGAGTTAGTACCTTCAAAATCAAGAGTACTTAAGAGATTGAAGAAGTTATCTCACAAGCCACAATCATCTTCTGAAGATCAATCATCGTTAGTTCGAAAAGCTCAAATTAACAGGAGAGAGGTTATTATTCGGGAAATTCCAGCACCGGTTTCTCTGTGTTCAAGGAAACGCAGAGCTGAAGATGTTGCAAAGCACATAGCAGAAAAGAGAAAGAAGAGAAAGTTGGTTATTCATGAAGAATCATCTGATAGTGAGATTTTTCCTGAAACACCTTTGGGATCCAAGTAACCTCTATAAACATCCACACCAATAACAGTTGTTGATATTCCACCCGAAGCTTTGGAAACTAAGTCATTTACTGAGGCGATTCCAACTTCAGACATCCCTGCACACGTATCTAATATGGATGCAAATGTCATCATGGGTGAGGCTGTATCGAATGCTGATGGTTCTCAAGGTATAACTCCTATTCTTACTTCTACTACTTTCGAAGCCACTACAACTCTCAGTACTTCTTTACCATTATTTGTTTTGAAAGTTCACACAACCACTACTTCACCCACCTTTGAAAGCATCCTACAACAACCTTTCACTACACTATTCACATCTCAATCCACTGATCCACCAAAACCCAATTCCGATGATGAAACTGATGGAGGGGGTTTCAGAGGTACATTTGCAGACTTAGAATTTGATCTCGAGGAAGAAAACATTCCAGATCATAAGCTAATATCTGGAAAACAGTTCAAGATTCTAAATAGAAAGCTCAACTCAATTCTTCAATCCCAAGCCGACTCAAAAGCTAAACATTCAGTTTCGGGAATTGAGGTCGATGTAATGCTCAAGGCACAGGAGCTACGTCTTCAACAAAAACTTGATCAGATGGATAAAAACAATGAGCTCAGAGTCAAGGCTCATGCTGACTCATTTAATGGTGAAATAAAGGATCTCATGATGGTTGCCAAAGAACGCCACGTTATGTTTATCAAAGATGTCAAGACTGTGCGAGAAGATGTGAATCGTATGCTTGAAGAAATGAAGGTTGATGTTTCCAAAGAGATAAATGACTTAGCTACCCACTCTTCTTTAATTATCTACAAAGTCGATATCATTGCAGCTGCAGTCATGAATTTTGTACAAACTTTTCAATCCTTGCTTCCGATGGTTGAAGCTAAGGTCAGTGATGATGTTCTTAATTTCAAAAAACTAGGAGCATTACTTGGTGAAATAAAAGATCTTGTGTTAAAGTCTGCTACAACATCTCCTTTAACTCCTGAGTTCTTAACGCAGAAGTTCAATTCCCTTGAAGAAGCAATAAAGAAAGCAGTGGCACCTTTATCGAAATTTGCAAATCTTTTACCAACCAGTGCCCCACCTGTTGCCACAGGGGTGCAAGGGGGAGAAAAGGAGAAGGTTGGTAAGGATGTGAAAGTAAGAAAATGAGGAGAGGAGAAAGCAAAAACAGTTGGCAAGGTGATTTCAACTCAAATCCCAACTCCTATTGTTTCGAAAGTGAATACTGTGATGACAACCAAAACCACAACAAGACCTATTCAAAAAGGGATTGTTATTGGTTCAACAGTTGGAGGTGATAGTTCAAGTTCTTTGAATCCTAAGCCAACTGAAGCTGATAAGGGAAAAGGAAAATAGATAGTTGTGGAAAAATCAAAAGATGAAAAGAAGGCTGAAATTGAATCAGAAATGGAGAAGCAAAGACAAATACAAAGCATCCTAAGGCTTCGTGAAAATGATCCACCAACAATGGATAAAGGTGATCCGAAGAAACTCCATAGCTATGAAAATATTGAAGCCAGAGTGTCATACAATGAAATGTATGCATTCGAAAAGAAGCCCATAAAAAGTTATGCTATTGAAAATACTAATATGAATCAGCTTTATTTCCCTATTAACAAAATGATGTTCATCACTGCTCAATGCAAGATAATTGAAAAATTCAAGAATGAAGATGACTTTCTACATATGAAGCTGAGGTTTCACGCAATGTTGGGAAAGGATCAGGAGGAGGTTTGGTCCCTTATCAAGATTGTTCGTGTGATAAGTGTGACTAAGGACGTATTGTTCGAAGACATGATTCAAAATTTTATATTTCATGTTGTAAGAGCAAACAACGTTGTTTATGATTTTTCTGTTGCTGATTTTCCATTGATGAACTTGAATGATCTTATTCAAGTTGCATTAATTCTCAAGGATATGGATGCTTCGAAACTTCAAGGAACAGGCAAGGAAGTTTTGAGACTTGGGCTTGGTCACATCAAAATTTTCATAGACAATTACTATGATTGTCTAGCCTTAACTGATATTGAGCTGTGTACAACACTGGGAAAGGAAATAAAAGTTGCCCAAGAAGCTGTGAAGAGCCAAGCAGAACTGAAGAAGTTTGCCGATGGAGAAATTTGCTTAAAGCCAATGGGATTAGTCTTTTCGGGAAAAGACAAGAAGGGAAAAACTAAGAGGTTCTTATTTCAAGCTTCAGAAGTGGAAAGATATACAACAGCTCAATATACAAACTTTATTGTTCGTATGGACAATTGTAAAAAGAATAACAAAGGAGATAAGGCTGAACTAAAGAAGGTTATGCGCTGGTACACCGAGATTCGAAGAATGATTCATATGGATGCTCAAATTCTCACAAACTGAGTTCGACACTGATTACAAAGGGGGAGAATGTTGAGTCAAATATGTTGTAATGTGTCGAAGTTTGTTGAGTTGGTTTCGAAAGTCTAGTTATCTATTTACTAAGGCATTTAAGTTTCGAAGTCTTAACGTCTAGTCCTTAGGATTTTTTGTATACTTTCTGTTCTCCTATAAATAGGAGTTGTACTCAGGGTTAGATAGAACTTTTCTAAGTCATTATTTCTAGAACACTCTCTGTATTTGAAAGTATAACTGAGCTATAAACCAGATCTTATTTACTCCTCGTGTTCATATTGCTTTGTTTACTCTGATTTCTTTCTTATACTCGATTAATCACTTCTACAATTTAAACATATTTGAAAAAAAATCTAAATCCTTAAATATATAATTAAATTCAATAAAATCAATAATAAATAATAGAGAAAATTACATAAATGGTCCCTGTGGCATAAACAAATTACATAAATGGTCCCTATAAAGGAAGGACAAATATTTTATTTTACATAAATGGTTGTCTTTGCATGATTTTGAAACCACAAGCACCATCTATGTAAAGAATTCGGTTTAAGGACAATAATTGGTCGACTTTGTCAACCATGAGGACCATTTATGCAATTTTGTATTATTTAAACAAATGACATACAAATGTACAAAATATGATGCTAAATGACAATAGAAACTACCCTAAGAGATGCATCAAAATGGCATCTATCAAATCTCTCCAAGCTTGAACCTTACTTGCCCTCAAGTAATAAAAAAATTATACATTATGAACAAATGGAAATATGTAGATGACCTAAAAAGAATTTAAAACAAAATATATGAAACTAATAACTTGAACTAAAAATACTTCACTTTTTTTTTTCTTCACATGGTCAAATTTCACACCTAGGAAGCTCGAATGAAATCACTACCTAGACAACAGTCTCCATACCTTTATAGCAGATTCATAATTCATATTTAATAAGTTAAACCAAGCTTGAGTAAATAATTTTTACGTCGAATTAAATTTGTGAAAACTGTGTTTTTTTAAAATATAATTTCATGAAAATTCGTTTATAAACTTAGCTTGACCAACCCCTCCTTTTTTTTCTAACGTGTCCAGTAAACGTGGTAAGCTCCATTATGAACAAAAAATCCAAGCTTACCCCCTATGATTCCACTATCAAGGGATATATCTCATTATAACACACATCTTCTTTGTGTTGATAAACTCTTCAGATTTAACTTGCTTTGTTCTTAATTTCCACTTGAACTTGACTTGGATTTGACTTGAATTTCAAATTTCTACAAGTTGTTTGACGTACCATTTCTGACAAATATATAGATCAGACCCGAATTTTACTTAGAGGCCCACCATATCTTCAATACTTCAAAAATGATAAATAAATTGTGTAGATATAACAAGAATTCCCTCCAAATCTCAAAAGGCATAGAAACTATCGGGTTTGGTACTTTAAGGAAAGAAAAGGGATATTCAATCTAGGTTTTTTTAAGGCATTTAAGGAAATTATTTCTAAAACATTGTTCGTTTTTCCACCCCATACATCCATTGTAAAAATTATGCGACTCATATGTTGGTTCATATTGTGAAAACATTTAAAGCACTTGAAAAGATAATTATTAAAAAATTATTGTAATGAGACTGTTATTTTCGATTTCTATCACACTTCATCTTAAAAGAGATATCGAATGTAAAAAAAATCCTCATCTGATATAACTTTTCAAAAGAAAAATTGATTTTTTTTATTGTTGAATTTTTATATGCAGAAAAAAAACTAAGTAACTAGAAATAAAATCTTTTTGGGTTTTTTTTGTTATTTTTATACGAATGAAGAAAAATAAAAAGGAAAATATTTTTTGGAATTTTTAAACTTTTTTATATGTGAATGCGATGCGGAAAGTAAAATGCAAAAAGAAAAATAAAATGATGCATTGTCCTCAATGCTCAGAGAGGAATGAACAACTTAATAAGACATATAAAAGCAAAAGGTGCATCTAGGAAAGAATGTATCTGGTAAGATTGTAGAAAATTTTGATTTTGACGATGAATGTTGGCGAAAAATCTGGATTTCAGCAACTCTGTCAATCCTCTGATTTCCCCAAGTTTGCTAGGTACTTTGACCATCTCTTTAGTGAAAGCGTAAAAAACAGAAAACTACTCCGTAGGTTTCCTCCCAGAAAGCCGCTTATTTTTAATGTCGTTGGCTCAACTTTTCCCAACCAGATTTATTAAGTGGTGTGGTTGGGACTTCATTGAAACTCAACTCATTTTGTTATGACTCCAAATCCTTTCAAATATGGTAGAATTGGTGGATCTTGGATTTGTTCAACAAGATGGAAAGACATCATATTTTCTTCAGATAAGTTTTTCAAAATTTTGAACTTTTTTCGTTTTCAGATCATCTTATTTCTAGAAAGCTTCTCCTTTTTATGATTTGTCTCTGATGTTTACTTTGTAGAAATCAGTTTCTTTTCTAGTACCTTCTAAACTGAAATAATCACTTTCTCATCTTCTTTTTCCAAAAGTTTGTTTCTTTTCATATTTTTATCAGATTGTTCGCCAACAGATTTTAGCTCCTCCTCTTACCTAAACTTAATTATGTTCAGCTTCTTATCAACAACTAACTTTTCTTCTTTTTCCCCAATCTTTTCTTTTTCCAGCTCTTCTGATGTGGCAGATAATTTTTTGTCTACAAATTTGTCTTGCATGGAAACATTTGAAAACTCATAGCAGCCTTCGGATAAAGGACTTCTGGTACCTAGATAATAAAGAGAAATATTATGAGAAGTATCATAATCATTCATTTTCAAATTTGCCACATCCCCATCAAATTCCATAGAAAGCGTACCAACAAAAACATCAATTTTCATTTTAGCAGTTTTCAGAAAAGGTCTTCCCAAAATAATCGAGTTTTTATCTGATACGTTTAGATTACCCATTTACACAATATAAAAATCAACGGGAAAAATAATCTCACCCACTTGGACAAGAACATCCTCCAATACACCTTTTGGGTGTACTGTCAAGTGATCTGCCAACTGAATGAGTGTCCAGGTCTTTTGTAAAGTTCCCAATTTTAATTGTTTAAATACATAAAATGAAGGACATTGACTGATGAACCAAGGTTAAGCATGACATTTGAAAAAGTAAGGTTCCTTAATTTACAAGGAACTGAGAAAATCTTCGGATCCTTGCACTTTGGAGGTAAACCCTTTAGCAAAATAGCAGAAATATTTTCACCAGATTTGATAATTTCATTAATTTTAAATCTTTTTTTTGAAAAACATAAATTTTTTAGAAACTTGCCATAACGAGGGATATGTTTGATAACATCTAAAAGTGGACGATCTACCTCAACTTTACGAAAAATTTCCATGATGTCTTCATCCTCTCTTTCACGCTTCGTATTTCACAGTCTTGATGGAAATGGAAGTGGGGCTTTGTACTCCTTCAGATTCGGCTTCACTAGTTGTGGAGTTTATGTTATTTTATCCTCTTTAAACAACACTTCTTCATATTCTTCATCAACTTTCTCTGTTTCTTTTACATCTTCTTCAACTAGAACTTCTTCATATTCCTCTTCAGTTTCTTTTTCTGGTTCAGATGCGCTTGAGTCTTCATAACTTTTTCCCAATTCTCAAGAAAATAGCATCACATTGTGCTTTGGATTATTTTCAATATGCCCCAGTAACATTACTTGAGATTCCAGACGACCCATAGAAGTGGCAAGTTGAGACACCTCTTGTTCCAAATTTTTGATACTAGCTCTGGTTTTGTTCTAAAATGATTGGGTTCTCGTCGAAAGACTCTTCACTATATCATCTAAGGCCACACTAGAACTAATGGGTTGTTGATTTGAAGATTGATTCTGAAAATTTGGAATTTGATAAGTTTGTTGCTGAAAGTTTTGCTGAAAGTTTTGCTGAAAGCTCGGTTGCTGATAATTTCGATGCTGATGGAATCTGGGTGGCATCTGATATTGCTGTTTCTGCTAAAAATTATTCTGATAATTTTTTTGATAGCCTCTGGCAACTTTCACTACATTTGTATCCTCTTGTAGTAACGGACACATATTTGTTGGATGTTCCGTGTCCAAGAAGATTCCACATGATTTTTTGCATCTATTTTTACCTTTGTCAGGAGCAGAACAACCCTTATCAGTTCAGAAATCTGAGAGTTGAGATGAGCATTGGTAACTTCCTTGGCACCCCTTGGCGGATCTGGATAACACTCGTCTTCAGTACCAAATGTTTTGACTCTATCGTCAGCTTTTCAATCAGCTCCCGAATTTCTATTGGTGTCATATCACCTAAGGAACCATTTATAGAGCCGATAATCATTAATCCCATGTTGGGGGCACCGAACTTGAAGCTTTTTGAATCTCTCCCAGTAAGTGTGTAAAACATCTCTTTTTCCTTGTTTAATACCAAGGATTTCTCTTCCGAGACTAGGAACTCGCGTTTCTGGAAATACTTCTCTAAAAATAACTTTGCGAGTTCTGTGCAAGTGATGATCAAACCATATGTTACCGCATATAGCCACTCTCTTTCTGAGTGCTAAACTGAAAACGGGAATGCCCTTAACTTTATCTGATCTTCTGTAACAGCATGTGGCTTCATTCTTGAGCATACCACATGAAATTACTTGAGAAATTTATGTGGGTCTTCGTTTTCTAAACCTATGAACGTGGGAAGAAGATGTATCTGACCAGATTTCAAATCAAAGTTTTGGGTGTTGGAAAAGTAATGTAGAGCGGCTGTTGATTGACCTCTTGAGTGGCCCACTCTCTGCGAGTCTTTTCTGCTTCGTCTCCACTCCTAGCTAATTCTTTAGTTTTTGTTTTTTAAGAGTTTTTGGTTTCAGATTTAACTGAGGGTGGTGGGGAATAAGTTTTATATAAGTTGTTTAAAGGAAATGATGGGGGTACTTTTGGAAAAAATGAAAATGTCGGATCTGGTTTGTTCTACAAGGGACTGTCTTGTGGTGTGGTAATTTCTGATGGTACTGAAGATGAATTCAAATGATCAGTAATAGGAGTTCCATCATGGTACTTCAAGCCAATCATCTTTTTAATCAGTAACAATCTATTGTTCCCGGTCTTCCGAGCATACAACGGCTCTAGCTTGTTCCACAAAGTAAGAGCATGAGTCTCACCGCTAATCTGGTTCAAAACATTATCATCAACCCATTTTCGAATAAACCCATAACTTTTTCTATGCAAAATATTCCACTCTGCATCTGTTTTATCTTCAGGTTTGTCAGTGTGAAACACATGCATATAATAATCCTTCACATAAAGAAGTTCATCCATCTTGCCTTTCCAAACTTGATAATTAGAACCATTCAAATTTAAAATCCTACTTGTATTAGCTTCCATTGTTTAAACAAGTAATCTAATAACAAAAACAAAAGTTCTGATACCAATCTGATGGGAAAAAGATAGCCACAATAGTAAATAACAATGCGTAATAAAACTTTGTTTGACTAAGCTTTTCATGTCTTGAATGAACCTTTGAGGATGCAAAAAAATATGGTATTTCCAATTGAAACAAAGCAGCCTCAGTGCAAGTTATATGTTCAATATAATCATTCAAAAAACAATAAGTAATCAACCAATAGAGACACATTAATTTTTAGCGTGGAAAGCTCTCAAGAAAAAGAGAGTAAAACCAGGGGACTACTAGAGCTACTTCAAATCCATTATCACCAATATTTAAGCAATAAAAACTATTATCTAGATGTATTAGACGCGTAAAATAATTATCATATACTTCGAACTAAATCACATCAAGAATATGGAATCAAATAAGAAAAAGAGAAAGAAGAATATCACCGAAAATAGTGTTGTTGTCCAGCAACTAATAGATGCTGAGATTCTTAAGACTCCGAGTTAGGTCTCGACAATTCAACCATTGGATATGATGTATCGATGTTAGGAAGATGTTGTCAAAAAGTAATAAAAACTGATCATCAGATCTCCGATAAATTACCAAATACTACACGTGTGTCTTCAAAAACGGGAAAAACAAAAATACTTCTTTTACTCTTCTCTCTCACTATGGTGGCTGAGAAAATTTTTTGTGCATCATACGGAACATTACGGTAACAAATAATATATATAACATGGGACTATATGGTCTAAATAGATGATGGACTACTCATGGGCTAAAATAAACCCAATACTTGTTTAATTAGCCAGTAAAAAGTTAAGGTTAATTCAAAGAGCTTTTTTTGGTTAACTAATTAGGTAAAAGAGAATGCACTAGAGCTTATTAGTTGTTCTCAGTACCAACTTGGATATAATTTATCTCAAATAATCAGGTCAATGTTGATTTCCTGATTAGGAAAGTCGCAGCAGAACTGAAATTTGTTTTTATTAATGAATTTCATTGAGTTACTTCAATACTTTTTTTTTTAGTTTTAAGTAATAACCAAAAATCCCTTTTTTTATTATTTATTTGTTAAATGATTAGTATGTGCCTCACGCAAAAAGGCATTGATTGTTAGGTTATGTTCTTGTGGATTCGGCCCTGCTACCATGTGCTACCAATTAGTGCGTTCATGCAAGGAAAATTTTATTTGCTTAAATCATGCGCAACATCGGTTTGACAGTTATAGAAGTACACATAGTCAAAACCTATGTAACTCACCAATAATATTTGTTGACATATTTTAAACATGTTTATTTCCAGGAACTTAGAAGCTGAAATTTCATGGCATGCATTTCATAGTAAGTCTATTTCCTTGCCCCTTTGTTGGCCTATATATTCAAGCCTTTATGTTATTTAGAATTACGATTTGCTGAACTTGTTATCGTATTTTTAGGACACCTGGTTACGTAACTTTTGTAGCAAGATTTATGGAAGATTATAATATATTATTTTAAATCCTTGTAATGTTCAATACATGTTTGTTGATTGTGATCCAACGTTGGCGTCGCAACCCCAACACTTCCATTATGGATGGAAATGGGGCGGGGTTGACTATCCCCATCCCCATACCCGAGTGTCTACCCTCGTCCACATCCCCATCCCCATCCCCGACGGATGCGGGAAATCAAATCCCCTCCCCTTTGTATTTTGGGCTTTTCCCCAACCCATCCTCGGCCCATCCCCAACCCATCCCCAATCTATCAACATAATAAACTCAATTTACAAAAAAAACCAAGTTTAATAAGTGATCAGAACCATATGCCATAATCAAATTCTGTTTACATCAATCATAAAGTTTAACAAATATCAAAACGAAAAGTGACGATTTGGTATACAGACCGTCGAACAAAGTGACGATTGTTAAACACTGGGATTTGGAACATAATTTGGTATATGAATTCTATCTATGATGGTCTAATATAGATCAATTGTTAAACACTTGGGATTTGGAATATATATATATATATATATATATATATATATATATATATATATATATATATATATATATATATATATATATATATATATATATATATATATATATATATATATATATAGTCTTCAAAGCGGGGGCGAGGCGGGTTGGGGATTGTTATACCCGGCCCCGGCCCCATCCCCGATTTTAGCATAATGGGAATCCCCATCCCCGCACCCGGTACCTGTTTTGGCGGGGAATACCCATCCCCGATTGGGGCGGGTCAACCTGGTTCCCCACCGGGTCGGGTGAAATTTCCATCCCTAACTTCCATCGCCGGCCAGGATGAAACATAATGTTTCCATGTTTATCCTTCGTCATATCTCAATATCCTCCAAACTCTAACTCTAACTCTTACAATGACCAAAAACAAGCATGGCACAGGAAGGTAAGCATACTCATTTTTCAATTATTAAACAAGTCTAGAGTCATTTAAGCTAGTCATCTTAGGAGTTTTCCAAAATCCAAAGTAAAAAAAATGGACCAAGATTTACCAAAAAATGTCCATAAATGTGATGAGAATGATGGATCTGAGCTGGAAACTAGCTTTCTTGCGCCACAAAGAGGCTTCCTTCACCTTCTAGCTTCACAAGACAAGGCTTAAACACTCAGAACTCATGTATGGAAGCTAGGGTTTTGGATTAGGGATGTTCTCATGGAATGGGGGTTGCGAAATGTGGCAACCTTAATAAAGATATGTACCTTTAAATAGGCCATAACGCCCGAAAATTAGTGTTTCAGATTTCAAGAAGGTCGCTCTATGAGTCACAAGACTGGCACCATGATTTTCATTAAAGCTCACACCATGACCATCCAAGGTCGCACCATGATTTCTGTCACACACCCGAAACAAGACGGCGGAAATGTCCGGGGGCGGATGACGTCATTGTGTAGTAACATAACAATTGGATATAAATGAAACATAGCAACCAAACAACATACATTGAGAATACAATCGTCATAAGTTTAGAATTTGTAATTATTCAAATGTTACATAAAAGCGACAGAATTGTAAATTCCATAATGCAAGTCGTTTTGAAAAGCGTCAACATAGAATGTTGGTGAGTCCATAAGCATTTTTGTATGAAAAATGGTTTGTATCCGTTTTGTTTGAAAAGTGTTGTATGATTCCAGAAAATCAAATATTTTCCGTAAAAGTGAATTGTATGTTCCCAGAAAATCTCATATTTTCTGATTGTATGAAACTGCAATCTTAATCCCTAAGATCGGAATAGTGACAATAGAGTACTGAAAATAGTGTGTAGTTTTATATTATATAAAACCAGTGAAGTGTAAGTTTCCCGTAAATAAAGATAGTGTTGTTAATCCCTATGTGAGTCATTATAACCATGCTTGATGTGACTGTTATGCCTCTCATGACGTTCTTCAGGCGTCGGATGCGGTAAGATATTTGTCACTCTATACTGGCCCCGTCTAGATGTAGCGAACACCTCATGTGTGGGGGTGTCAATCCCCGTATAGATCTATACAGAACTATCTCGCTCTCCCTCTAGGAGACTCTGTTTATAATTACAGGACTTAGAGTGTACGCTAAGTAGGTACGGTGAAGTTAGTTTCTGACTAGAGCACTAACGAATTTACGCAAATTTTAACTCCCTTTATTGAATAATGAACATGACAGGAGCTTTATGACACGCGATTCATTGGTTTCATGACTCGCTGTTTATTACACGCGTTTTACAGATTTCATGACATGTAGTGTATTATCCATGTTTTATGACAGGCAGATTATGACGTGCAAAATTTTCTATCGTAATTCTGTTTTGTATACCATTTCGGTAAAACTATTTATAACACATAAGGAAAATAGCCATTTGTGAATATGTCTAGTGGTAACATATGTTGTAAAAATAGCATAATTTCTTAGGTTTTAAGCCATCCAAATAGTGACAATATAGTTACGACTATTTTACTAATAAAATTGTTTTAGCAAAATATCAAGCTTTGTAGTTTTTTTAACACTCTATAACCGGTTTGGAAGTTGTAACGCCCGTAGATCCGGGCTAGTCAATTTAGAGATAATAGGGGTCGAAAATGACTTTTTGAAAAAAGATTATTTAGAATAAATAATCTTAACCAAGTTGCAGAATACGTCTCAAGGGTTCCGTACATATAAAGAACGTTGAAATCCGAGTTATAACGAAGAAGTTATGGTCCGTCGAAGTTTTACGGCAAAACCGGCACGACACCGGGAGATGTAAATAGTGAATTTACGATGGAGGACTTTTTAGCCTTAGAAATCTAAACAAAAGTTGTAGTATACGTTAAACCGAGAACATACAAAAAATGAACGCCCAAATCTGACTTCGTATGAGGAAGTTATGAATTTTCTAAGATATGGCTTAACAGTGCACAGCCCGAAACTCGAATTTTAGATCGAGCGGTTTTTGACCTACGCGACCTAAATGAGAATTGAATATATCATTAATAGAAACTTAACGGTAAAAAAGATAGACGAAAACAGAGTCCGTATGTAGAAGTTATGAATTTTACGCGGATATTTAACCGTATAATCTCCTCGTACTGTTAAATTTAAGATCGGTTGAGAATTAGCCGACGGAGTCAAAATGAAAGTTGTAGATCTTATTTTTACCTACCCGTGGATATAAATAACGTCGAAAACGGAGGTTGTATGTGAAAGTTACGGATTTTCGAAGTCGGAAGTGTGCTGTGCGAAAATGGCTGATGTGGCACAATCTTGGCCATTGCTTTCTCCCCAAGTCTTGCCACTAGATGGTGACATGTGACACCAAGTTCAGCCATTTTCACCCTATAAATAGAACCTCTCCCACCCTCATTTTATTCACACCTTTCCCATTCTATCTTCTCTTTACTCCCTCTCTAGAACCTCTCTCTAGCCCCGAAACCCCCCCGAAAAGCCTAGGGAACCTCCCTAGCACGAGGCGGAAGCCCCCGAGTGCTCGACGGCTCCGAGAAGAAGAGCTTTTCGGCTCGGGAACGCTGCTCCAAGAAAAGCCCGATTTTCTATAAAACCCGCTGTAAGTGAGCTACACCTACGCTATTTTTAATATAGCTTTTATTTAATTATAGTAACGTTATTAGGAACTTATAATAAGTACTTGAGCTATTATTATGGGTTATATAAGTATTTTTTTAACGCTTATATAATATTAATAATAGCTAGATTATTAATTAGTCTCGGCGAATAATATACTAAACTCTAGTGGTAATAATACTAGGTTTCGTCGAAGGAAATTATTTTTAAGAAGCGAAGCGCTGTCTGAGTTCGGAATCACCACCTTTTCAAGTGAGTGCATGGTCCGTTTCACCTTACACATAGATATGAAATATTTAATATAAATTACGTGCTATGTGTGCATATTGTCTGAATACTTGCTGTCTATGCTGGGTGAAATATTTTTATACACGTTTTAAATGATTTAAATTGTATATGTATTTTACATCTACAAAACGTGTTGGGTAAAACATGGGTAGATGTAATAGTTGCTGTGTGACCAAATAAAATAATGAGAGGCCTTGATATAGATGTTATTGATGATCCAGTCATCTAGCGGAGTATAGATGACGACCACGGACTATTCTAGACAGTCCAGTGGAACGCTAGCAGGCTCGCAGCCTGTAGGTGTTTATTTGAACTGTGTGCTCACCAGCAGTACTCCATCCCCCACATGGTTGCCTTATTTGACATGAATTGCTGAGGAACCCCCGAAGCATGTGTTGTCACCCCGATGAAAGTCCCTTAGACTAGGTCCGTTGTGTTTGATGTTTTAGGGACGTAAAGTGAGGATAACGAGAACGTGTAATCGGGTTTGTTTGGTTTGATAAAGTTAAGAAAATTATTTATTGTGGGTTGAAAACCCTACGTACTCACCAGGTTTCCCAACCTGACCCACTCAGTTTATTTATATCACAGGTGTTGATATGAAGTCACATTACACTGAGAGATTAAGGAGATATAAATCACTAGTGATAATGAATGTAAGTTCTGTTTATGCTTATGTTTCTGTATTGACGATGACATCCCAAATGTTTTAAAATGAATAAAAATATTTTTCTTCGGAAATGATTTGATAACGTATTTATCATGTTTTACTGGGAACAAATTCCGCAACATTTTTATTAAAAGAGGTACTCTGATTTTTATAAAACATAAACAAAATCGGTATTTTCTGGCCGTGAAAATGGGGATGTCACAGTTGGTATCAGAGCATTAGTTTAAGCGAACTAGGAATATATATATTTATTTCTAGACTTAAACTTAGAATGCTAAGCAAGGATTGTGAGGAGTGTGTCTAATAAAATTTAGGTAAAGCACCTGAATAGACACAAGCACTAGCTAATTTAGGGAAAATGCCTAACATGCTTTTATGTGCTAAATGATTTTTGATATGCATTGTATGATCGGATCTATGGTCTGTTGCCGACCGGATCTAAAAACTTTATGTGTTCAGATTTCTAAACGTTTAATTACGGTATTAGAACTGGCATATAACTTTTCGGAGAAATAGGGAGAATTACACGTCGATCGTAAATAAAATATTTCCTATCTTAATTCTCGTCATTGCATACCGAACGTCTGATTTGGTATATAGATCGAAATGGCAAGAACCTGTAGTGGAGCCGGGAATACAAATGGGAACAGGAATCAACCACCAGTGATTGAACAAATACCTGTTGTAGCAGATGCTCCTGAGCCAATTACAATGGCCGGAGTACAAGCCATGATACAGGCTATGTTGGCTGAACAACGGGAAGAGATGAGGCAAATGTTGCATGAAAATAGGGACGGACCTACAATGCCAGTTGAACAGCTCGAATTGAACGATGGGCAGTCAGAAGGAGGGAACTACAGTGGGACTGTTGGTCAAGCCAACCCACCAATAGTTTGACAAAACAACCAGTATGACGGAGTCGAGAGGAATGGATGCAAGTACAAGGATTTTCTGACTTGCAATCCATCGACTTTCACTGGAAAGGAAGATCCGATCGGAGTCATGGATTGGATCTCGGAGATGGAGTTAGCTTTCATGACGTGTGGTTGCAGAGGCAAGTTACAGACCACCTTTGCAGTACGTCAATTTCGTGGAGGTGATGTGCGCTGGTGGAATACCCTGGGGAAGACTCTGAGCCCCAATGAGTTCCTGCAACTGACATGGGCAGAGTTTTTGGTGCAGTTCAAACGCAAGTACTGCTCAGCCCAAAACCTGCTCGAGCTAGAGAACCAGTTCCTAACCTTGAAGAAAGGAAGCATGTCAGTTGATGAATACACCAACAACTTCACAGATAAGATGGAGTTCACCTTGCGTCTTGTTCCAGATGAGCTGAAGAAAATCGACAAGTACGCAAAGGGACTTCCATGGGAGTACGCGGTGCCAGTGCGTCAGGCACCTACTCTGGAGGCAGCTATCTGGGCTGCCAAGTCTGTGGAGGATATGATTAAGGGAAGAGCTGCCAACAAGATTGAGGTTGGAGAAAAGAGGAAGTTTGAGGGGTCTACGAGGCCCAATAAGAAGATCAAGTCTGGTTCAAAGGAGTTTAGCGGAGGAGGAAACAAAGTGAAATGGTGCGATAAGTGCAAGAAGAAGCACTTCGGGAAATGTAGCGAGGAAGTGACTTGCTACAAGTGTGGGAAGACCGGACATTACGCCAACGAGTGCACCGCCAGCAAAAGGGTGTGTTATGAATGCCGTGAAGAAGGGCACATTGCTAAGGATTGCCCGAAGAAGAAAGAGACGGCAAGACCAAACATTCCACCAAAACCGAAGGCAAGAGCGTTCCATATGATCCTTGACGAAGAAGATGGAAATGAAAGGGATCAGGAATGAGGATCTATGAAGTAGTCGTGTAAATAGTACCACATGGTGTAGCCTATTAGAGGCATAGTATAGGTTGAAGTTGAACACCTATGTAATCGTTTCAAGGAATAATATAAAACCTTCGTTTTGTTATCTAATGTGTCAAGTTGTTATGTGATTTTCTTGTATGGTGACTTGGGTGAACTGCAAGACAATACTTGGGACGAGTATGAGTAGGTGTGAAAGGTAGTAGAGTCCTACACTACCGGAAGCACATGACTCATGCTTGGATCAGGGAAAGTCACAAGGTTACCAAGAAGCTAGTAATTGATACCGTTTTATTCAAATATGTCGTTACCATCGTTTCGGTAATGACTAAGAGGATGATTGTTATTCCGACCCTAGTGGTCATATCGAATTGAGTCCGACTACGATAAGTATGTTATGTGGTTCAGAGAACCAAGTTTGATGTAGCATCTGACTTAAGTCGGAAGATTGAAATAAAAGATAATCAAAGCGAAAGGTAGAGGTATCGCGATAGTTGCTTGTAGCTAGAAATGCTACCTTTTAAGATGTGATTAGAACATGAAAAAATGTATAGTCTGTTCTGGAAGACTCTAAGAGACCTGAGTCTAAGCGTGGGAACATACGATGATAAGTCATTAGAATATGACACATCGGTCCATTTTAGTAATAAAATAACTTATCTTAAGTTTGTTAAGAAGAAGAATCAGTCTCCAGTAAGGATCGAGATTGTGACTTGAAGGTCAAAATTTGGAGTCTAATGTGAGATAGGGAGCAAGTGCAAGATCGAGCACCGCCTGCAATCAGGAAGTCTTAGAGGTAGATATTCGTTCGAAGAAACATCTAAAGTTACGGTTATTACTTAGGATGAAGAGATAACGTATGGAGTCATCATGTGAGCCCTGTTTCGTTGATGATTCCGGGACGTAATCATCCTAAGGGGGAGATAATTGTAACGCCCGTAGATCCGGGCTAGTCAATTTAGAGATAATAGGGGTCTAAAATGACTTTTTGACAAAAGATTATTTAGAATAAATAATCTTCACCAAGTTGTAGAATACGTATCAATGGTTCCGTACATATAAAGAACGTTGAAATCCGAGTTATAACGAAGAAGTTATGGTCCGTCGAAGTCTTACGGCAAAACCGGCACGACACCGGGAGATGTAAATAGTGAATTGACGATGGAAGACTTTTTAGCCTTATAAATCTAAACAAAAGTTGTAGTATACGTTAAACCGAGAACATACAAAAAACGAACGCCCAAATCTGACTTCGTATGAGGAAGTTATGAATTTTCTAAGATTTGGCTTAACAGTGCACAACCCGAAACTCGAATTTTAGATCGAGCGGTTTTTGGCCAACACGACATAAATGAGAATTGAATATCTCATTAATAGGAACTCAACGGTAAAAATACAGACGAAAACAGAGTCCGTATGTAGAAGTTATGAATTTTACGCGGACATTTAACAATATAATTTCCTCGTACTGTTAAATTTATCATCGGTCGAGAATTAGCCGACGGAGTCAAAATGAAAGTTGTAGATCTTATTTTTACCTACGCGTGGATATAAAGAACGTCAAAAACGGAGGTCGTATGTGAAAGTTACGAGTTTTAGAAGTCGGAAGTGTGCTGTGCGAAAATGGCTGATGTGGCACAATCTTGGCCATTGCTTTCTCCCCAAGTCTTGCCACTAGATGGTGACATGTGGCACCAAGTTCAGCCATTTTTCACCATATAAATAGAACCTCTCCCACCCTCATTTTATTCACACCTTTCCCATTCTTTCTTCTCTTTACTCTCTCTCTAGAACCTCTCTCTAGCCCCGAAACCCCCCGAAAAGCCTAGGGAACCTCCCTAGCACGAGGCGGAAGCCCCGAAGTGCTCGATGGCTCCGAGAAGAAGAGCTTTTCGGCTCGGGAACGCTGCTCAAAGCAAAGCCCGGTTTTCTATAAAACCCGCTGTAAGTGAGCTACACCTACGCTATTTTTAATATAGCTTTTATTTAATTATAGTAACGTTATTAGGAACTTATAATAAGTACTTGGGCTATTAGTATGGGTTATATAAGTATTTTTTTAACGCTTATATAATAGTAATAATAGCTAGACTATTAATTAGTCTCGGTGAATAATATACTAAACTCTAGTGGTAATAATACTATGTTTCGTCGAAGGAAATTATTTTTAAGAAGCGAAGCGCTGTCTGAGTTCGGAATCACCACCTTTTCAAGTGAGTGCATGGTCCGTTTCACCTTACACATAGATATGAAATATTTAATATAAATTACGTGCTATGTGTGCATATTGTCTGAATACTTGCTGTCTATGCTGGGTGAAATATTTTTATACACGTTTTAAATGATTTAAATTGTATATGTATTTTACATCTACAAAACGTGTTGGGTAAAACATGGGTAGATGTAAAAGTTGCTGTGTGACCAAATAAAATAATGAGAGGCCTCGATATAGATGTTATTGATGATCCAGTCATCTAGCGGAGTATAGATGACGACCACAGACTATTCTAGACAGTCCAGTGGAACGCTAGCAGGCTCGCAACCTGTAGGTGTTTATTTGAACTGTGTGCTCACCAGCAGTACTCCATCCCCCACATGGTTGCCTTATTTGACATGAATTGCTGAGGAACCCCCGAAGCATGTGTTGTCACCCCGATGAAAATCCCTTAGACTAGGTCCGTTGTGTTTGATGTTTTAGGGACGTAAAGTGAGGATAACGGGAACGGGTAATCGGGTTTGTTTGGTTTGATAAAGTTAATAAACTTATTTATTGTGGGTTAAAAACCCTATGTACTCACCAGGTTTCCCAACCTGACCCACTCAGTTTATTTATATCACAGGTGTTGATATGAAGTTACATTACACTGAGAGATTAAGGAGATATAAATCACTAGTGATAATGAATGTAAGTTCTGTTTATGCTTATGTTTCTGTATTGACGATGACATCCCAAATGTTTTAAAATGAATAAAAATATTTTTCTTCGGAAATGCTTTGATAACGTATTTATCATGTTTTACTGGGAACAAATTCTGCAACATTTTTATTAAAAGAGGTACTCTGATTTTTATAAAGCATAAACAAAATCGGTCTTTTCTGGCCGTGAAAATGGGGATGTCACAGAAGTTTTGTAACATAAAATATTTTGTTCTGATTTGACTTTTAGGAAGTCACGGTTTTCTTTTACAACACCACATTTAACAACTTTAAGGTTTATTATATTCAAACATTTGTATAAAGTTCAAGTGGTGAACATGCATATGTCCATGAGTTAAACATGCTAGGGTAGACATACTCATGTTTTGCCATTTTTGTGTGAGCAACCATGTCCACAAAATTTTTATGTAACAAATATGCTAACAACACTTACTTCACGATTTTTATATAGCTAACACATGAATAAATCCTTATTACCCAAGAATTTGTTCCATTTTCAACACATAACTATGATACATGCAATTATCCAAAGGATAAACTTAGTCTAGCATGCATGAAGCTTGTAAATCACGATTTAATGGTGTGTTAGTATGAGGTTTTCAACATCTTAAGAACAAATTGTTACATAAACGTGTAGGTGCATTCAAATATCCAGTGGTTAAACGAAACTTGACTTCTATCCCCCCCCCCCCCACGAAAAGCATGAAAAATACGAAAAATTGTAGGGGTATGAATCTCACCTTGAAGATTTTGTGAGTTGTAGGAAGGAAAATGAAGAGATTTTGAGCCTAGACTTGCTCGACTTGAAGAGTTCTTTGGAAATCAAGTGTTCTAAGGATCATACACACGAAAATAGGTGTGTTAATGGAATGATCTTAACACTAACATGTATAAAAACACCTAAGTTTTACAAGAAACTTACGAAAACTTTCAAGGACCACTTGAAGAAGTATCTTCCCTTGAAGGTTGGTCACGAAATTTTGAGACAAAAAGAGTGTGTTTGGAGAGCAAAATGAGTTGGAAGTGATTTTTGTGTGGGTGTGGGGGGTGTTTGGCCGAACTCCACCTTAAATAGGGAGGGTGATGGCTTTATTGATGCATGGTGGATAGTAGAGAGTTATGCATGGGAACATGGAGGATAAGTGCATGCATGGTGTTGAAACATGGTGGGTATTAAGGTGTAAAGGTATCAGGTGTCACCACCTTTTAGTATTTCTTTTTCCCTTTTTTTTTGTTTTTTGTCCCATGCTCAAACTGAAACCCTATAGGGTTTTCGGCTATGGTGGGCTAGCCAAGGGGTTTTCGGTCTTGCTGGTCCATTAAGGGAGGGTTTTCGGTTTTCGAGTAGTTACGGGCATTTCGGGCTTAATTGGGCCCAATAAAGGGTTTTCGGTCCAGTAAGGCCCAAAGAAGGGAGTTTTCGGCCTAGGGAGTTTGGGTCGAGAACTCTAAGTACAAGCCCAAAAGTTTTTTTTGTTTTGCTATTGGATCTATCTTGGGCTTACGAGAGGCTATTCCAAATTGAT
This sequence comes from Lactuca virosa, assembly GCF_052849685.1. Classification (NCBI taxonomy): domain Eukaryota; kingdom Viridiplantae; phylum Streptophyta; class Magnoliopsida; order Asterales; family Asteraceae; genus Lactuca; species Lactuca virosa. Next base: position 181,037,221 of record NC_136426.1, read on the forward strand.
TCCTAAATGTATGCACATATGATTTCGTATAACATTGTAGTTTGAATTTCACTAATTTGATGCAATAAGGTTACATAAAGGAAATTGTTTTGTACAAGCTTCACCATCTAAGTCCTAAATTGCTAGTTGTGACTTCATCCCCCAGTTAGAGGGAATTTCGTCCTGATATTAGCATACTGAACGGGTTCTTGGTAATCCTAATGGAAAGTTGGGGGTATTTCCGTTCCATCTGATTCCCATGTTCTTAGTTAGATTGGGTTCTTACTTGGTGTTTCCAGCGGACCTTCGCTATTGGTATCTGACTTTGTTTCGTTCCTTTGACTTCCCCGTCCATGATCCCCACATGTTCCTCTTTGGGGTGTAGGTTCTTGTTTACCTCAATTTTGTCGAGTAGGACAACAAGGGTTTCCACAAACAACCACTTCTTAATGGTTGGATATAGGGGATGTGGGATGTATGTAGTTGAGTTCTTGTGGCAATCGAAACTTACGAACCATCGGACCGATCCTGGAAAGGATCTCGAATTGTCTAATGATGATTGTGTACATGTCGCCCTAGAGGTAATGTCTCTAGACTTTAAGACGAACACTATTGTGGCTAAGGTTAAGGTTGCGTGTGGTGCGGCTGGCCTTATGAATCTTAGGTTGTCTTGGAAGTTGTCACACCCCCAAACCGAATTGGCGGAAACATTCGGGGGTGGAGGACGTCATGTACGGTATCATAACAATGTACAATAGAAAACAAGCAACAACATCCATTGCATTAATAATATAGTTAAATACATGTGTGTTCTTTGTAAAGTTTAAATGACACCAAATATGTATCATCAAAATAAAATACGAGTCTGGAATCCACTCCGTCTTCTCAAAAGCTGAACGAGTGTACTTGTCTACTGGTTCCCTGAGAATAAAAGTTATTTTGAAAGAGAGTGTCAACATAAAATGTTGGTGAGTTCATAAGTATTTAGCGTCGTTTGTTTTCATTTCTATAGTAAAAATGTTTGTATCTACATAGTAACATGTTTGTATTTGTATCATGAAAATGCTTGTTTACTTTCCCAGAAAATCCAATATTTTATCCTTTTAAATGAAATGCAGTCTTTTACCCAAGACCCGATTGTTTGTATGTTTGTTCTCTTTATAAAAATGAAATGTTTGTACTTGAAATAGTATGAAATGTATGTCTGTACTTCATAGCTGTATAAAAGTATGTTTTCCATATTAGTGGCTATCTTTTACTTAGAAAAATAGTATGCATTTCTTTTGTGAGAATATCACTGTATAAAGTCATGGAAAAATGAAGATGAGTAGTTGTATTAAGTTAAAATACTCTACTGATAGTTTACTACCTTGTAACTGTGTTGTTTAATTAAGGTTAAAATGTGATTGAGGTTATAACCATGCTTGATCGACCTAGTGTTAAACACGACGCTCTTCAGACGTCGAAAATGATATGACATTTGTCACCCGTAGACCTACAGGTCCCACTGTAGCTAGCAGCGAAGTGTGGGATGGTCAATACCGTATAGATCTATACACAAACTCACGCTCTCCCTCCAGGAGACTCTGGTTACAAAACGTGACACAACAAAATTATTGTTATGCCATGAAGTAGTATCTCACATTTTATTTGTCATGTACATGTATTGTGTGTATGTTTCTTCTATCTCTTGTAAATGTATGTGTATGTTCCTTTTGTAAATGTATATGTTCCTTTTGTAAATGTATGTTCCTCTTGCAAATGTATATGTATAGTGTTCCTTCTTGTTCTTGTATATGTATATGTACATATGTTCTCTAAACTATACCTATTATAGTTTACATAGCATGTTTGTTTTGTAACTGACTTGTAGGAAAGACTCAATTGCTCAGCATGTACAATTGAGTTAAGTATAACTTAAAAAATGAGATTTAATATTCATATATGTATTTAGCATGTATAATCATAAGTTAATCGACAGTCGGACTAGTGAATCCTACCCTAAGCCCACAACCAAACAAGGAACAGGAGTCAAGGTCATTAACAATAGTCCTAAGTCCATTAAAGCATACTTATACACAAATACATGAATGAATATGGTTTTGAAAGTAAAAGAGTTTGAAAGTAGTTTGAAAAGGGTTTTGAAAATGTTGTTTAACAATGTTTGAAAAGTGGTACAGTCCTTTGTTTGCAAGTGTTCAAATTTATATAATAACACAATTCTATTGTGTTACAACTTGTATTCCCCCCCTAGAAAGCATTTAAAACATGTAAAGATTGATTGTAGGGGTATGAACTCACCTGCAGTGAGTGACTCAAATGAAAGATCAATATAGGATGATTGCTTCCACTAGTGAAGTCCCGAGCACAAACGGATCCTATTTAGCATATATTAACATATAAAGGTATACAATTAATGCCTTTAACATCTAACATAAAGGAAACAACCTTAGAAAGTAGGGAACACTTACATTGAAGTGTTAGAACCGAAAATGGAAGGATGATGAGGTGTTCACGGTCACTTGAAGTGTTCACGGCCTAAGAACACTTGATGTGTTCACAGCCCAAATGATTGAGATTTGAAGGGTTCACGACCAAGAAGAAGGGTTCACGGCCCTTGAGTGGTTCACGGCCGAAGAATATCTTGAAGCAAAGTGATGAATTAAGAGATGGAAACAAAGGCTTCGAAGTAAGAACAAGAGAGGGATGAGTTTCTTACACTTTTGAGGCCTTAGAAGAGATCACGGTTGATGATAGTTGAGAGAAAAGTTGGAGTTGACGGTTACGAGATGAAGAAGTGATGAGAAAAGTGGGCAAAACTCATATATATGGCATGAGTTAACGGTCAAAGATGGGTTCACGGCCGTAAACCTAGTTTATGGCCGTGAACCTCTTTTGAAGGGGTTCATGGCTCGAATGCAATCCATTGATCTCAAGCTAACAATTCCTAACACACGACCCTTAAGTGTACAAGGATTAGAAACTCATAAACTGATCCTTAACACAACAAAAGATAACAGAAACAAGTCTGACTTTTGATTGATATGATTGACTTACAAGATAGAGATTTCGGGTTGTCACATCATCCCCCTGTTAAAGGGAAATTCGTCCTGGAAATTAAGACAAATAAATACACATAGACTAAGGGAAAAGATGAGGATACTTAAGTTTCATTTGGTCCTCCCGCTCCCAAGTGAATTCAGGTCCCCGCTTTGCATTCCAGCGGACCTTCACTATAGGAATACGACTATGTTTGGTTTGCTTGACTTCCCGATCCATGACCTCTACGGGTTCTTCCACGAAGTGTAATTTCTCATTTCGTTCGATCTCGTCGAGAGGTATAACAAGTGTCTCATCGGACAGACACTTCTTTAGGTTCGATACATGGAAGGTAGAGTGTGCGTTGCTAAGTTCTTGATGTAGGCGAAGTTTGTAAGCTATTGGGCCGATTCTAGCGAGAATCTCAAAAGGCCCAATGTACCTTGGATTTAGTTTACCACTCTTGCCGAAGTGTATCATGCCCTTCCAGGGTGAGATTTTTAATAGAACAAAGTCACCGACTTCTAGATTCTTGTCCATTCCTCTTAGGGTTTCACCCGCTACATTTTCAGGTTTTAAGGCTTCCTGCCGAGCCTCCTTAATCAGTGTGGACAAATGTGAATGGATTGTCATCGTTAGAGATTTGACTCTACAACCTGAGTACTCCTTCCAACTTAGGGCGTCAGCTACTACATTGGCCTTACCGGGATGATAACGAATTTCACATTCGTACTAATTTAGTAGCTCAACCCACCGTCGTTGCTTCATGTTGAGCTCCATTTGATCAAATATGTGTTGAAGGCTTTTGTGATCGGTAAAGATAGTGCTTTTCGTACCATACAGATAGTGTCTCCAGATCTTCAGAGCAAATACCACAGCTCCTAACTCAAGATCATGTGTAGTGTAGTTAACTTCGTGTGTCTTCAGCTGTCTCGAGGAATAGGCGATGAACTTTCCCCGTTGCATCAGAACACAACAAAGCCCTTGGTTGGATGCGTCGCAGTACACTATGAAATCTTCTATCCCTTCTGGGAGGGATAGTATCAGTGCGCTACATAGGGCTTGTTTGAGCGCATGAAACGCATTCTCTTGCTTTCCTTCCCAACTAAAAGTCACACCCGTCTGAGTCAGGGTGGTAAGTGGTTTAGCTATTCTTGAGAAGTTTTGAATAAACCTGCGATCGTAGCCAGCGAGGCCTAGAAATTGATGAATCTACGTACGCATTCTCGGTGCTGACCAGTTCTCGATTGCCTTAATTTTGGAAGGATCCACGTGAATTCCCTATTTGCTCACCATGTGACCCAGGAATTAGACTCTTCGAATCCAAAATTCGCACTTAGAGAACTTTGCATATAGCTTCTCTGCTCGTAAGGTTTCCAAGATCTGTCGCATATGTTGACTATGATCTTTCTCGCTACGGGAATAGATAAGTATATCGTGGATGAATACTATCACGAACTTATCTAAGTAAGGACGGCACACCCTGTTCATTAAATCCATGAACACTCCAGGCGCGTTTGTTAATCCAAAGGGCATCACTACGAACGCGTAGTGACCATAACAAGTCCGGAAGGCTGTGTTGGGAACATCTTCCTCTAGAACTCGTAACTAATGGTACCTGGATCTTAAATCAATATTTGAGAAGTAGCTCGCTCCTTGCAGTTGGTCGAATAGGTCGTCGATGTGCGGTAGAGGATATCGGTTCTTAACGGTCATCTTGTTTAGCTCGCGGTAATCGATGCACATACGGAACGATCCATCTTTCTTCTTCACAAAAAAGACCGGGGCTCCCCAGGGTGAGAAACTTGGTCTAATGAATCCCTTGCTAAGTAGTTCGTTTAGCTGGCTAGATAGTTCTTGCATCTCGCCTGGTGCTATACGATAAGGATATTTGGCTACAGGGGCAGGTCCAGGGATTAAGTCGATTCTGAACTCGACTTGGCGTTGCGGTGGTACTTCTGGCAGATCTTCCGGAAAGATGCGAGAAAGTCACGGACTTCTGGGATGCTTTTCATGTCTTTCACTTCTTTGTTCGTATCAACAACGTGAGCTAAGAATGTCTGGTACTCCTTTCGTAGGTACTTCTGGGCTTGAATGCAGGAAATGATTCGAAGGTTTGCGCCTGGTTTATCGTCGTAGATCACTAGGGTTTCACTGGTCGGTAGGTTTAAGCGGACGACTTTCTCGAAACATAGAATGTCAGCATGATGGAGACTGAACCAGTCCATGCCGATGACGACTTCGAAACTCTTTATCGCGACCGGTATAAGATCGATTTGAAATGAATAGCTATCTAGTGTGAGGGTACAACCTACGTAAATCTCGTTAGCCATTTCTACGACAAACGTTTCTTTTAGTGCTTGCGGTGCTTGATTAAGTAAGTGTTTAAATTCTTGGTTCACGAAACTCCTCTCAGCTCCACTATCAAATAGTATGCATACATATGAGTTATTGAGGAGAAACGTACCCGTGACCACCGTAGGGTCTGCCACGGCTTCTTCGTGACCAAAAGTAAGTAGTCTTCCCGCTCCACCATTATTCCTTGACTTAGGGCAATTCCCTTTGTAGTGCCCCATTTTGCCACACCCATAGCAGACCTGAGTTGCTCCTATTCCAGGGACCTGGGTGATTGGCCTAGCCGATGCCTTGCAGAAACGGGTAGTGTGCCCCTTCCTATCGCAGTTGACACAGTGCATTTCCTGGCAGGGTCTGGTGTGGTGGAAATTGCACTTGTTGCACTTTGGTAGACGCCCCTCATATTTCTTTACTGGAGGAGGGGCAGCAGGGGTTCTAGCGACATGAACAACCACAACCTGTTGTTTCTTGGCAGAGGGTTGTGCTGCTTGGCTTTTCTTCCTGTCCCAAAACTTCCTCTTATTGTCGATCGTTTTGGCTGGTTCTGGGACAATAGGGGTAGTTGTTGTTTGCGGATGGACTCCGTGGTCGATAAGTCTCTATGCCAGCCGCTTGGCACTGTCAAATATAGAGGGGTTAGAAGACAAAACGTTCCCCTGAAACGGAGGTACCAGCCCCCAGATGTATCTCTCAATCTTTTTGCTCTCCGTGGGGACCATACTTGGACATAGGGCCACCAGATCACTGAACCTAGTCGTATAGGCCACTATATCTGAACCTTTCATCTTAAGGCCCCAAAGCTGTAGCTCGAGCTTCTGAACTTCGCCCCTGGGGCAGTACTCCGCTGACATAAGGTCCTTCAGTGTATCCCAACCCATATCGTTAGCCACTACCAGAGTGAGTGACTTGACATGGCCGTTCCACCATGTAAGGGCTCTATCAGAGAAGGTACAAGCAACAAATTTTACTTTGCTTCCTTCTGGGCAGGAGCAGATCTCAAAGATCGACTTCGTCTTTTCAAACCATTGCGAGAGAGCAATGATTCCCTTGGCTCCGTTGAAGGCTCTGAGCTTGCAGTTGGTGAAGTCCTTGAAGGTGCACTCCCTTGAACGTGCATGATTGTCACCTTGGGTAGAGTTAACACCCGTTCCACCTCCGCTAGTGCCACCAGAGTTTATTTGCGTCAAGGTTGCGGTTACAGCCACAGTCACTGCAGCTTGGAACATTGCAGCATCAAACTGCGGTGGAGGTGGTAGAGGAGTTGAAGTAATTGGAGGATTTCTGTTGGAACGTTTTCGAGGCGGCATTTTTCAGCTATAGGTTTAAAGATGAAACGGTGATAAGATTTCGATAGAGTTACCAAGTTGAATAATATTGAACTAGAATAGATTTTATAGTGATGATCTTTAAAGGAAACAAGATGTCTGTCATTGCAGTTGGTATAATAGATACATAGAGTTCGGAAAATTTGACCTTAGAGTAGGTCTACAATATACCAACAGCGGGAAAACTTGAAAACATATAGATCTAGTGAAACAGTACTTGCTAGACAAGAATATTTACATGAAAGAGTGCTACTTAGAGCATAAACGGAGGATATTCCTTAACCCAAAAGAAGGATGAGTAGAGTGCCCTCTACTTGTGACGGGAACCGCTCAGATGAGCCCTTGATTATGCCAACTGACGCTCCATTTCGAGCATACGTCTTTCAAACATTGCCTAGCGTGCTCGAAGTTCTCTGACTTCATCTTGAGTTGCAGTTAGTTCTCGCTGCAGAGCCTCATTGTGTCTCATAGCTCTTCCATGAGCTAATTCAAGCTGGCGAATACGAACTGTATTGGATCCGGTGTTCGCATCTAGCTCCACAGTTTGATTAATGGCTGCCTTTCCTTGCTCATCGTTGCGAGCATCTCGGCGAACCAAGAGTGGAAGAACTCTGTCTGCTGAGCCTCCCTCGCTCAGATTGTAGAAGCTGCAGTCTCCATTGTACTGAGGGGGTTGACCTTGTTCATGGCTCCACCTATTCAAGTTCACTGTCCACGGAGGTGTTGGGCCTTGAAATTCAGGTCGAGGGTTAGGATTTGGGATCGGAGCCACTAAGGGTAGATTATTGACTTCAGACTCTGAGTCAGAACCTTCTTGCATTTCCTCCTCGAACTCTTCCTCTGGTTCGGCCTCTAGCCAACCTCCATTCCCTTGGTTAGGAAAGTACGGATCTCTAGGATGATGAAATCCAGCCATGATTTCTACGCGAGAATAGGGGTATAAGAGACAATTAATAGACGTATAACCTATTAATACTTATAGGGGGTGATCCTCATCCGATACTTCTATAACTACGTAAGGCATACCAGTTATATATAATCAGAGATAGAATAGACCATCGAATAAGTGACCCAACTCTAAGTCCACAACCAAACAAGGAACAGGAAGTAAAGCGATAGTCACAGATTCTGAGTCTATAGAATCTTTGATTATATATAACCTTAGCGTATCCCCTCAATAATTATAGACCTACTAATAAGGTTCTTTAGTTCTCACATAAGTTAATTATAGTACCACAAAATACTTCTATAGTATTTTAAATGTTTGGTTTATGTTCTAGCGTTGTCTTGGTGGATAGAGTTGGTAAGTTTTTAGACTTGTTGCAACACTACAAGCACTCCTAGGCATATGCTAACCACTTCTCGGATAGACATAGTTGATCAGGCTATGTCTATCCCAGACCTGACAATATATCCCCAAGCCTACTTGTGCTGTTCAACAATAACAATACTTTTGTTCTGTTCTAGTATGATACTGATCTTAGTATGAATGCATGTACGTATACTTTTAGTAAAATACTTTTTATATATTAAAAGTATAACTCTTGGTCCGAGTGTTTTAATCCCATTATATTTATATTTGTATATATTTTATGGGTTGATATACTTAGTTCACTATAAATAATGCTCTGATACCAATCTGTCACACCACCAAACCGAATTGGCGGAAACATTCGGGGTGGAGGACTTCATGTACAGTATCATAACCATGTACAATAGTAAAACAAGCAACAACATCCATTGCATTAATAATATCGTTAAATACATGTGTGTTCTTTATAAATTTTAAATGACACCAAAAATGTATTATCAAAATAAAAGACGAGTTGGAATCCACTCCGTCTTCTCAAAAGCTGAACGAGTGTACCTGTCTACTGGTTCCCTAAGAATACAAGTTATTTTGAAAGAGAGTGTCAACATAAAATGTTGGTGAGTTCATAAGTATTTAATGTCATTTGTTTTCATTTGTATAGTAAAATTTTTTGTATCTACATAGTAACATGTTTGTATTTGTATCATGAAAATGTTTGTTTACTTTCCCAGAAAATCCTATATTTTCTCCTTTTAAATGAAATGCAGTCTTTTACCCAAGACCCGACTGTTTGTATGTTTGTTCTCTTTGTAAAAATGAAGTGTTTGTACTTGAAATAGTATGAAATGTATGTTTGTACTTCATAACTGTATAAAAGTATGTTTTCAATATTAGTAGCTATCTTTTACTTAGAAAAATAGTATGCATTTCTTTTGTGAGAATATCACTGTATAAAGTCATGGAAAATTGAAGATGAGTAGTTGTATTAAGTTAAAATACTCTATTGATAGTTTACTACCTTGTAACCGTGTTGGTTAATTAAGGTTAAAATGTGATTGAGGTTATAACCATGCTTGATCGACCTAGTGTAAAACACGATGCTCATCAGACGTCGAAAATGATATGACATTTGTCACTCGTAGACCTGCAGGTCCCACTGTAGCTAGCAGCGAGGTGTGGGGTGGTCAATCCCGTATAGATCTATACAAAAACTCACTCTCTCCCTCCAGGAGACTCTGGTTACAAAACGTGACACAACAAAAGTATTGCTATGCCATGAAGTAGTATCTCACATTTTATTTGTCATGTACATGTATAGTGTGTATGTTTCTTCTGTCTCTTGTAAATGTATGTGTATGTTCCTTTTGTAAATGTATATGTTCCTTTTGTAAATGTATGTTACTCTTGCAAATGTATATGTATAGTGTTCCTTCTTGTTCTTGTATATGTATATGTATGTATGTTCTCTAAACTATACCTATTATAGTTTACATAGCATGTTTGTTTTGTAACTGACTTGTAGGAAAGACTCAATTGCTCAACATGTACAATTGAGTTAAGTATAACTTTAAAAATGAGATTTAATATTCATATATGTATTTAGCATGTATAATCATAAGTTAATCGGCAGTCGGACTAGTGAATCCTACCCTAAGCCCACAACCAAACAAGGAACAGGAGTCAAGGTCATTAACAATAATCCTAAGTCCATTAAAGCATACATATACACAAATAAATAAATGAATATGGTTTTGAAAGTAAAGGACACTACAAGAAAACAACCCTTTAATGACGCACAAATAATGACACTCGCAGATGGAGGACGCGCATTTGTACGTGCCCTAAAAAATAATGTCAGTTTTGCAAAATTTGAAGGATAGAGGACACGCATTTGTGCGCGCCCTAAAATTAGCGTCAGAAAAGAAAAAAAAAAGAAATGCGGAGGGCGCCTTTCATAAAATGTGCGTCATGTAAATGTGTCGCTTTATAATTTTTAAGTGAAACACGCGTTTTAGGCGGGAAATGAAATTGACGAACATTACCCCCGCCTATTGGATCCAAAAAATTAATCCCCCCGCCTCAAGAAAAATCCTTAGGGCCTTCATCTTCATCTTCAACGGTGGGAATACCTAGGTCGATTCTTCAGGGTTCAACAACAGATTTGTAAACATCAAACGTATACGATTCTGAATCTCGGCATGATTATGGCGCTATGGAGCCGGCGACGTGAATTTCTATGGTTTTGATTATTGAGTGAGGTACAGGGACGTGTAATCGTTTTGGACTCTTTACTAATTGAGTTGAAATTGAACCCTAAAAACTCAATCCACACTTCGAAATTCTCTGATTCTCTCTTCTTCCGCTCCCCAATCTCCTTGGTGGCTCTTTCCATTTCCATTTCCAACCTCAAACCACCGCTAAATGGAACCCAACAATTCAATCAATCAAATCGACAATCACATCGATGATGATGGTGATCAGAACTCATTTCCAAGCCACCGTCATCAGATCATCACCTATTCAAGAAAGAGAAAACACTCTCAATCTCAGGTAATCACATCAATCGATTCAACACAAGTAAACCCTCTTTCCGAATCATCAGTTCTAGGGCTTGTTCTCCTTGCTCATACGTTCTCATACGATATTCAAAACCTCACTGAGTCTCTCCTTCTCGAAATCCTCGCAAGATTGCCCCTGAAATCAATTTTAGGTTCAAATGTGTTTGCAAACACTGGCTAGACCTAATTTCTCAGCCTTCATTTTCCCGTTTCTATTGCTCGCGTATGCTCACAGCCAGCGCATCGTCATCATCCTTACCTTTCAGAATTTTGTATAGGTACATTTATGTGCCGAAATTCACAGACGTTCTTGATCGATTCCGTCCCAAGACTTACAATTCCTCAAAATTCTCGGTCCTTTGCTCTTTCAAAAAAAAAGCAGGTATTTTTCTATGTTATTGTGGTCTCTTTACTTTCTGCTTGTATTGATAATATTGAACATATGTTTTGAGAATAGAATATTAAACCCTAGATTCTGGGAACTCGCAGATGTGGTAGATCAATCCTCAGGTGGTCATTCTGGGTTCTAATCCAGACTCATGGACTCGGGTTTAGGCTTTTACAAATCCGTATAAAAGATTGAAATTGCAAGATTGGGGTTTGAACTTTGAAGTTGGTGGGCCTTTTGGCAGGGTGATGATGATGTCATGTTATGATTTTCATTATCCTCCACCTTTCCAGTAGCATCATCTTATTCGTATCTGTTCTGTTGCAGAAATGTTGTTATGGGAGTAGTGGGATTTGCTTTACAGAGGCTTTGCTTTTGGATATCAGTTCACTTGTCTACAAGAGCCGTTTTTTTGCAGGATGTTATATTGCCATGTGTTATATATACATATAATAATTATTATTACATTTCAGGTCTAATACCACCATTAGCTCACGTGCCACTTCATCTTTCTTTATCTAAGTTTTGCCTTGACTTGCCTGTGCATTTTGTTACTGATGGTGCGTCAAAAGCTAAATGCTTACTTAATGAAATGTTTAATAAGAAGGTTGAAAAGTCACTAAGACACAGGTACATTCAATTTGTGTATCATATGTTTAACATTTGAAGGGGGAAATGCTCATTTATTTGACTCCTAAGTGTTGTAGGAGACGGGAACATCAAGGAAGATGGCAGGGTAATCATGTGATTTCAATAGTTGAAAGTATGCTATGCTATTTCCACTTTAGTTCATTCTACTACTAATTTCATGTTCCTTTGGACTATGAGTAGTATAAGGTTGAAGAGAGGGGTAAAAATGTCATTCCTAACAAACAATCTATAATTGGTGATGGATCAAAGGTTTTAAATAATTATATCTCTATTAATCAGCTTGGTTTTTTATTTAATTTTTATATAATCTAATTTATGTTAGTGTCTGTGGGAAATTGGCAGAAGATGACAGGTGCATGTGTGTATTAATAAGAAGATATCAAAAGTGGTAACTCTCTCAAAGTAGCTCGCTTGCATTAGCTATAATCTTGTAAGTTAGTTTTAACATTTTTCTTATGTGGATAATTGTAGATGATGATAAATATTGATTCTGTTTTTTGTTTGAAAAAAGGGATGCTTTGCTACCTGGACAAAAGGAAACACTTGGACAGGTAAAGTTTTTTTAATTGGGTATAAATAAATCTATGTATGTAAAAATATAAATATACCATGATATTTTTTATATGTATATATATATATATATATATATATATATATATATATATATATATATATATATATATATATATATATATATATATAGGTTGAATGAAATTTTACCAAATTTAGGGGTGGCTTGGAAGTCTTCAAATGCTTTTATATTATTTGGGGGTGGCCTGGACAAAAGGACTGTACATCGTGCACTGTGGTATGGATCAGTATGTTCTCCATCTCTCACTCGATTATAATTTATAGAGTAAATTACCCAAATTCTTTTATATTATTTAAGAAATGAATAGAAAGAGAATATAAAATTTCAATTTATGTATATAGGATGTTGCGATCAAGTTATTTGAATATCAAGAGTATCCAGAGGATTTGATGGTATCATTTAAACAGGAGGTAACTATTATTTTCGTAAGTAGCATCAAGCGTGCTAATTATCATCTTTTCCATATTTCTTTTGATTTGTTTGTCTTATTTGTGATTCTGTCAAGGCACGAGGCATGAATTGTCTTCATCATTGCAACCCACCGACTATTCACCGTGATTTGAAGTCTTCAAATCTTCTTGTGGATAAGAATTGGACATGTTGAAGATGGGTAAGAAGAAGAAGAAGACCGAGAAAAGTGCTTTAGAGATTGCATTACTTGTTAAAAATGTGATGGCTGAACTTGAAGTTGTAGCAGAAGAAGATGCAGAGCTAAACAGACAATCAAAACCAGCTATTAATAAACACAGAAAGTTGCCACTTCTAACTAAAGTACTATCTAAGTAAAGTCTTTTATTTGCAAAAGTCAAACATCTGTTACATAGTATTGTTTATATCATTTACCTTTTTAAATTCTTAATGCAGGAAACAACTTCAATTAGAGTTTCTAGATCATGGAGTTCTAACTCTTTTGAAAAATTGGCTTGAACCCCTTCCGGATGGAAGCTTGCCCAATATAAACATTTGTGCAGAAATATTGAAGATCCTAACAGAGGTAGGTATAGAATCAACCAGGATTAATTATATGCCTTTTTATGTTGTTATAACTAATTATTAGTTGTTCTTATCCTCCAGTTCCCAATTGATTTAGATCAATATGATAGAAGAGAGCAATTAAAGAAAAGTGGGCTTGGAAAGGGTATTATGTTCTTGTCAAAATTTGATGAAGAGACCACATCCAATAGAAAGCTTGCTAAAGACTTGGTTGACAAATGGGTAAGTATATATGGATGTTCAATAAAATAAAAATTCCCTCTTATCTTGATTATCATTAAAATTATAAATGTAATAAGGTGCGGTAGTTTATTTGGATGCGGGATGTACATAAAGTTTCAAGTTTCTTGGGGCATTCCCTGTTCTATTGGAGATGGGTGTACTTTCTGTTTGCAGCTTGGAGAGCATGTCCTCTCTTGACATGGTAAGTATGATTTGTCTTATCACTACCAGCCAATGGGAACAACCACCCCTGTCCTTCATCCTGACATCAGGAGGGGTAATCAGGTACCTACCTGCTAAATCTTGTTTCTTTTGATTGCACAAAGCCAATATCTGATACATGACATTTCATTGCAGGACCAATTTGGGATCATCAAGTTAAAACAAATTTCACAGAGAATAGACTTCATAAATAGGTAAAGGTTATGCTCCTCAAATCCAGTTTCTTATTCATTTTTCTTTATTACTCATTAAAACTGAAGTTCCAATCATGCATATAACGGGTGAACCGATGACAACCGAACCGATTAATCCAACAACAATAACTTTTGAATCAGAAGTAATGATTTTTGTTTCTTTAAACTCTTTTTTGGACACTCTTTTCCGTTGTTAGAGGCTTATGTAGGGTTATTTATTATCAGATTGACAAGGTTTACCCTAAGCAGTTATCGCGGTAAAAAATATAATAGCGGTCACCGGCCGCTATTTGAAATCGCGGTTTTCGCGGCGGTATAGCGGTGATATAGCGTTTTTTATATTATTTAGAATATATATATATATATATATATATATATATATATATATATATATATATATATATATATATATATATATATATATAGAGAGAGAGAGAGAGAGAGAGAGAGGTAGGTTCAAATGTTTCTCACATCTATTGTGTGCTAGAATGCACCAATAAGAATTTAGTATTAATTATATGTATATTAAATGTTATCCATACTTACAATTCATTTTTATGGAAACTAATTAAATTCGTCATTAATGTCAACAATAATATTCTTTTAGAATGAATTCATATCTAGAAGAATGAGAGTGTATTCCAGCAGAATCAGAGTGTATTCTAGTAGAATACACTCCCGTTCTTCATATTTCATGCAACTTTATTGTATTTTAAGTGAGTGAGTCCTGAAACAAAATACGAACTCATATATAAAAACCTAGATGCGAATTTATTCTGAAAGAATGTTATTGCTGACATTAATAACGAATTTAATTAGTTTCCATAAAAAGAGAATTATAATTATGGATAGCATTTAATATACATATAATTATGGAAATCATTTTATATCTATATTTATTTAATTAAATAATTATTTAATTTACTAAATTTCTATTGGTGCATTTTAGCACACAATAAATATAAGAAACAAAATAACCTAGCCCTATATATATATATATATATATATATATATATATATATATATATATTAGAGTATTAATCAGTAAATCATACTTTAAAGTTCAACCCAATCCAGTTAATTAGTTAATCAGTAAATCATAATTCACATATCATATTTCGTTAATCATACTTCACATATCATAATTAGTTAATTATACTTCACAGATCGGTTACCAATGCCCCAGTTAGTCATACTTTAACACAATTAACAAGATAACATATGCAATACTTACTATTTTCTCATACTTCAACACAATTATAGTTATCAAATTAAATGATTAAGCAATTTGATAGTTAATCATAATGTAGTACTTCAAGTTTTCAACACAATTAACAAGACAACACACACATGGTTTCTATGGATGTCATGACAGTCACAAAATTACAATTTTATTCAATGGAATGACACAAAAGTTTTGGTTTTGGCTAAGAAAAAATAATTTTATTCAATGGAATGACACAAAAAATGTTTTTTTTTTATGTAAAATAGCCCAAAAATGGAATTTATTCAAATAGCGGTTATAGCGCCGCTATAGCGGTGACCATAATCGCGGTAAATAGCGGTAAATCGCGGCGCTAATAGCGCCACCGCTATTCTAAACCGCTATTCTGAAATAGCGTTTCCTTACCTCCGCTAACCGCTATAGCGCCGCTATTGACTACATAGGGTTTACCTGAGAACACCAACAAAGATTGCAATCACTGATCATGAAAAGAAACGTACAATTGTCATTCGGAAAGATGGCCTTCCTGATGCTGGTAAGATCATGAAAATTTTCCACAATGGAATTGAAACTCATACTCTGACTGTTGAGACAATAACAACAATGTGCAAAAATTTTAAATTTTTTTGGAAAACTTTGTTTGCATGGGTAATGAAATGATATATATATATATATATATATATATATATATATATATATGTATATATATATATATATATATATATATATATATATATATATATATATATTGTAGGGGTTTGGAATCCATGGGATAAGAAGGCGAAGGCTATGCCTGATTTTGGAGATGATGAATACAAGCATATGCTTTGTGTGGAGGCTGCAACAGTGGAATACCCAATTACATTGAAACTTGGAGAGGAATGGAAACGGAGGCAACAACTTTTGGTTGTTACTTCAAGCTATTGCAGTGGGAAGCTTGATCCCCACATAGTTTGTTAAATCACTTGAAGGAAAATCGGAGACAATTACACACATATTCCAGTAAGAAACAGAGTTGGATGTTTATTTGTTAGTCTTATAGGAATGTATAACCCATGTTAGCAATTTATTATTCTTGTTTAACATTTGAATGATTATTTGTATGACATATTATAATTTGTGCAATTTATTTATTTTTTGTGTATGAAATTTTATTTTATATTATGCAATGGATTGTATTTTTTTTATATGGTATTTTATTTCTATTATGAGACATTATATGCAAATTTAATTTAAAAATTAATAAATATATAAATATATTTTTTTCAACATTTAAATTTACGATACGCAAAAATGTGTGTCATCTTCGTTTATGACATGGCCTTTCTTGACAGGGGTTTTAATGATACGCATTGTGTGTCATAAATGCGCGTCGTAAATGCGCGTCGTCTTTAGACGACGCGCAAAAACGTGTCATCTCTCGTTATGAAAGGGCCTTCCTTGACACGCATTTGCGCGTCGTCTGAGCGTTTTACGACACGCATTGCGCGTCGTAAAAGGCTGTTTTTCTAGTAGTGGGAGTTTGAAAGTAGTTTGAAAAGGGTTTTGAAAATGATGTTTAACAATGTTTGAAAAGTGGTACAGTCCTTTGTTTGCAAGCGTTCAAATGTAGATAATAACACAATTCTACTGTGTTACGACTTGTATTCCCCCCCCCCCCCCCCCTAGAAAGTATTTAAAACATGTAAAGGTTGATTGTAGGGGTATTAGGTCACCTAGAGTGAGTGACTCGAACGAAAGATCGATATTGGATGATTGCTTCCACTAGTGAAGTCCCGAGCACAAACAGATCCTATTTAGGAAGTATGGAACACTTACAATGAAGTGTTAGAACCGAAAGTGGAAGGCTGATGAGGTGTTCACGGTCACTTGAAGTGTTTACGGCCCGAATGATGAAGATTTGAAGGGTTCACGACCAAGAAGAAGGGTTCACGACCCTTGAGTGGTTCACGACCTAAGAAGATCTTGAAGATCTTGAAGCAAAGTGATGAATTAAGAGGTGGAAACAAAGGCTTCGAAGTAACAACAAGAGAGGGATGAGTTTCTTACACTTTTGAGGCCTTAGAAGAGATCACAATTGATGATAGTTGAGAGAAAAGTTGGAGTTCACGGCTAGGAGATGAAGAAGTGATGAGAAAAGTGGGCAAAACTCATATATATGGCATGAGTTCACGGCCAAAGATGGGTTCACGACCGTGAACCTAGTTTGTGGTCGTGAACCTCTTTTGAAGGGGTTCCTGGCTCGAATGCAGTCTACTGATCTCAAGCCAACACTTCCTAACACACGACCCTTAAGTGTACAAGGCTTAGAAACTCATAAACTGACCCTTAACACAACAAAAAGATAACATAAACAAGTCTGACTTTTTATTGATTTGATTGACTTACAAGATAGAGATTTCGGGTTGTCACAGAAGTTTCTTCCAACAGAATTCTGAGCTAGTGGTATGTCGACCCTTCTTTTGTTTCTTTAAATTTGGGTGGTTAGGTCATCGAGTCGGAATGGAGGATATTGACCCTTGATGGTGGGTTGGTTCGGCTTTTGGTAGTCAATGGTCATGTGGACAATTTGCCCTTCTTCTTCATGAGCAATATTGCCGCTTCTCCGAGGTGAGAGGCTCAGTCTGATAATTTCCTTACTTATTAGGTCGTTCCATCGACCGGACAATTTCTGTATTTTTGTTGGTGCTATGTGGTATTGGGGATTTGGCTACGAGGATGGCTACAAGAGTCGAGTCGATTCCGAACGCAACTTGGCACATGGGTGGTATTTCAGAAAGAACTTTTGGGCATACTTTGGGAAGTTTATAAACCTCTGGGATACCCTTGATGTCTTTTGCTATTGTGGCCTAGAAAGGGTGTGGTACCTCTTGCATAGGTACTTATGAGTCTAGATGTCAGGGATGATTCGAGGATTTGTCGTTATAGGTTGAAAGGGTTTCGCTAATTAGTCGGTTAAGACGAAGGGTCTCCTTGTGGCACATGAAATTGGTATGGTGAGGACCAGGCGAATCCATGTCAAACGACGACCTTGGAATTTCTTATTGTAACAGGTGTTAAGTTGATTAGGAAGAGGGTGATTTCTTAGAACGATAGTGTATTCTATGTATATGTATTTAATACATCCAATTTTTATCCTTGTTATTACTATGGAGAATATTTTTGTATCGTAACTAGTGAGTACTAGCGGTATGAGTGCTCCGATAAATAGTGATGAAATCTCGTAGTGTGATTCCTACAAGGCCCCTCTACAATCGCTTGGTGTAAACTAGTCGTATATAATTAAGATCGAAAAGGAAGTCGAATGAGTAACCCTGTCGTAAGTCCACAACCAGACAAGGAACAGAAAATAAGGCGGAACCACACGTTCTAATTCTGTAGAATCTTAATTATATATGACCCTTTTGTTTACATCAGGCCATCATAGATATCCAGTAAGAATCCTTAGTTTTGATATGGACGATATGATTTATTATGTTGAGGGGGAAATTTATCACTTTGATTTGTCGCGTTTCGAGATCTATAGTTGATAAACTTTAAATGGACACTAGTTTTAGTGGAAAAATTCGAGGCTTAAATGTTGTTGTCTGAAAACGTACCGATAACCATTGATGGTTCTGGGAGAGTCTTTTCTGTGGTAATCATGAGTACTCTTTCGTTACTATGAGCATTCATGCCTCTAGCGCTTGGACACTCCCTCTTGAAATGCCCAGTGTCGCCACACTTGTAACAAGCCAGGCTTCCTCCAATGTAGGGGATTTGGGTGATTGGTTGTGCTGGTGTCCTACAGAAACGGGCGGTGTGCCCCTTTCTGTTGCAATTTTTGCATTGCATCTCTCGACAGGATCCTTGGTGATGGAAGTTACATTTTTTGCATCTAGGCAGTTTCCCCGCATATGGTTTTGTCAGCACAGAGTTAGTAGGGATAGTGGTGGCACAATCTGCCACAATTTTTTGCCTTTTGGCAGGTCGTTGGGTTGGACAACTCCTTCTCTTGGTCCAAAATTTTCACTTTTTGGGTGTTACGTTTCCATTGTCTTAGGAGTTCCTGGGTTTGTGATTTGGGGTGTCCTTGCAGGAACACACCTGCTAGTTTCCTTGGTTGCTACTGGGGTTGGTACTGCTGCACCGCTCCTGTTTCCATTTGAGTTGATAGTGTTAAGTTGTGCCATGACGGCTGACACACCGGCCGTTATGGTGGCTTGAAATGTAATGAGGTCCATTTGTAGTACTGGTGTTTCGCCGGTAGGCGGGTTACTTCCTTGTTACGACATTATTTTTTTGCATGATTCTCAAAAGTTTCGATCACATCATCAAAATGTACTTATGGTGGCAAGTAGTGGGCATTGTACAAACGTTAAGTTATCAAAATAGTATATAGTCATCGATACATTAAGTTATCCTGGGGGTTACATGGATGTTTGGAGGGCGTACCTCTCTTGATTTGCTACTACTAGTTGTAATGAACAATGTAATAAAGCTAGGACATATTGCGAGTAGTGTAGTCACTAACTCATTTGGCTATACAGTCTTTCATAGGCCAAAATGGCACACAAGGTGCCCAGCCATTTCACTCATTTCGCATGTGGCCTCCTCTGCTCTCTGGTCCGCTAGGGATGACCTTGCTTCAGCTGCAAGCAGTTCTTGTCTCATGGTGGCCACTTCCTCCTCTAAAGAGTGTAGACGATCTGTAAGGTTTTCTTGCTCTGCTTGCTGGTTAAGTATGGCTCCTGAATGGTGTTCTTGTTCTTCGTGGGGGAATCTAATTTGTATTGTCGCATTTCGGGCTTCGCCTCTAATCTCCATTACTTCATGATGGAGAGCCCGAACTTGGGTGTCTAGACGGGTCACTTGTGGTACGATTGGAGGTGATGCTTGATTGGTGAGGGTGCTGGAGCCCGGGACATGGTGTAGTGGGTGCGTGCCTAATGCAGATCGTTGACCGTCTCCTCTAGTCCAGGCATGTAGCTGAGTTCCCTCTTGTGGAGGTGCATCCTAGACAAAGTAGATGTCAGCGACGAAACTTGCCCTTACATGGGCAATATTTTTTTATTAGGCATGTTCATCCCAAGAGGACTCTTATTTACGTACCTGGGAGGATGGAGGTGAAATGGTCTCTTGCCCGCTCCCATTAGGGTAAGGCTCGCCAAGGATCTCTCCAACGCCTTCATCATCGTCTGACTCCTCATCAGAGTCCTCCCCTTCGTAGTCCACTTCTTGGTATTCTTTAGGACCCACTTCTAAGTTCTCTTCGTGAACCTCTTCTGGCTCCTCCTCGATCCATCCGTTGGCTCCCATGACAGGGTAGTAGGGGTTATTGTGGTGGAATTCATCCATGTCGTTTGTGCAATAATAGAGGTATAAGAAATAAGTAGAGGTTTTAAGGGTGTAGTTCTATGGCATCCTAAAATACTCCTATAGTATTTTCAATGTTTGCGTTTGATTCTAGGTATCTTAGTGTTGGTAAGTGTTAGACTCGTCGTTCACTACGAATATTTCTCACCACATGCTAGTCACACCTCGGATAAATATATTTGATCAGGCTATATTTATTCAAGGTCAAATTAAATATCCCAAGGCTTACCCGTAGTGTTCAACTCATCATACTACTTTTATAATGTACTTATTGATGGGTTTTGAGCATTCTAACACTTCCTAAGTGTACATGCAACCCTAATAACCTAGAATCTATGTTTTCTCTATATACATGCAAATTTCTTTTTCAAGGTTATTTCCTAACTAGCATGGCATGGGGATTACATAAAACATAAAATCTAGTAGAAATACATACCTTGTTGTTGCTTGGATTCCTTCAAGACTTTGTGAGCCTAGCACCCCAAATGTTGTGCCTCAAATGCTTCACACAACACCACAAGACTTGGAATAACTTGAGAGAATACTTATTACACTTGAAAATCGGTTATGCCCTCACTAGAAACACTAGGTCACAATTTTGCTAGCCATAGGGTTCCTTTTATAGTGTTGTCACAATTAGGGTTTACACATGAATGCCCTTAATTGTCATGACTCTTGATTTCTCATGACCCATGGGTTTGTAACTCCCATGGACTATCCATGGAGCTCCATATGGTTATAACCAAACCCATAAATCATGGATCATTAATCCACCATAAAAGAATTGATGATTGTCATAATCAACCCTATATATTTAATTAGTCTCACTTTGATCACCAAATTAATACTAGATTAATAATTGATCAATACTAATTAAATAATACTATTATTAATATATTAGAACTTATAATATATTAATAATCATAAGTGCCTTATTCTCTCATCTAGTCTATCCAAGTATTGCAATGCCATGCAACCCAAATGGACCATGCCGGGTCGGGTCAAGTACATACCAAATAAAGTTATGGACTTAGACACTATATCCAACAGTCTCCCACTTGGATAAGTCTAATAACTATATTTGCAAATATGACTTCAAAATCCGACTAGCAATCGTAGCTCTTTCAAAGTCTCTCGGAACTGAGATGATGATGATACGCCATTTAAGATAAGTGATCATATAATCCTCTGTTCTCATGATATCAGCCGGACAAACACATGGAACATGGTCTTACTTATTGTCCATCATTTGTTTCTCGATCTCTGATTTGTTTCGACATAGAACTAAATTGAACACATCAATTAGGTTCTGACCGGGCCCGGTACATAAGTCAAAACCAAATCATCGAGGGGCCCAAATATCGCTTCTATTTCTAGAAGGAACAGATAAACTTCGACTGATATGCTTGTACTAACTACTTGTTGAATTATTCACAAAGGCACGTTTTATGACATCGAGTTACCAATGCGTTTTCGTGCAATCAATGAATAACCAACTCATAGTCAACAACTCATATCTCTAGCTTTGAAGATTTATATGATATTACCGTCTCACGATCACTCGAGATAAATTCCATGAAGTGATGCAAGTGAGCGTGGGTTGGATCCAATACTCAGCCCTTATGAGTACTCATGAATGTTGTAGCAACCATTGCATTGTCCAAAGCACTTTTAGACAAATCATACAAGCCAAATTCATGACAGTCTTAAATCAATACTTACTTCCAAAGTTTGACTGACTGTGGATGGTTTGAATAATAACATAATTATTCTGGAAGTAAAAACATGCAAAATTGAAACATAGTAAACAATCAACACAAGATAGTAACACCTTACTCATAAATAAATAACAACTTTTATTTATCATCAAATGTCAATTACATTTTACAAGTTTCATGAATCTAATTACTGAAACTAGTATCATCCTTCAGCCCAGTGCGCCTCGCATGCTGTAAATGCTTAACCCTGCTCAGTCCCTTCGTGAGGGGATCTGCCGGGTTCTCATCTGATGATACCCTCTTAGCCACGAGTAGTCCTTCTTCTATTCGATGTCTGATGAAATGGTATTTTCTGTCAATGTGCCTAGATCTCCCGTGATCACTCGGTTCCTTAGCCAAAGCAACCGCACTTTCGCTGTCACAGAAAATTTCCATTGGCTCTTTTATAGCTGGTACAACTCCAAGGTCTCCGATGAAGTTCTTTAGCCATATCGCCTCCTTAGCTGCTTCACTTGCTGCTATGTACTCTGATACACAAGTAAAATCAGCTACTGTCTCCTGCTTGGAACTTTTCCAAGTAATTGCCCCTCCATTTAGGATAAAGACCCAGCCTGACTGAGAGCGGAAATTATCCCTATCAGTCTGGAAGCTAGCATCGCTATATCCTTCCACTCTCAAGTCATCACTGCCTCCGAGGGTAAGGACCCAATCCTTAGTCCTCCGCAGATACTTGAGAATGTTCTTTACCGCTGTCCAGTGTGCCTTGCCAGGGTTCCCTTGATATCTACTGACCATGCTCAAAGCAAAGGCCACATCAGGGCGAGTACAAGTCATAGCATACATGATCGAGCCCACAGCGGAAGCATATGGTATATGACTCATTTCAGCTATCTCAGCCTCTGTACTCGGACTCTGAGTTTTACTCAGCTTGGCATTACTCTGGATTGGTAATTCTCCTTTCTTGGAATCTTGCATACTGAACCTCTTCAGCACCTTATCCAAGTAAGTACTTTGACTAAGTCCAATTAGTCTCTTACTCCTATCTCTCAATATCCTTATCCCTAGGATATAGGCAGCTTCCCCAAGGTCCTTCATAGCGAAACACTTCCCAAGCCAGGACTTAACCTCCTGCAAGGTTGGGACGTCGTTTCCTATGAGAATTATGTCATCCACATACAACACCAAGAAGCTAACTATGCTCCCACTAGCCCTGACATACACACAAGACTCATCCTCACTCCTAGAAAAGCCAAACTCTTTGACTTTCTCATCAAAGCAAAGATTCCATCTGCGAGATGCTTGTTTCAATCCATAAATGGATTTATCAAGCTTACACACTCTATTAGGGTATCTTGTATCGACAAAACCCTCTGGTTGAGCCATGTAAACATCCTTAGCCAACTTTCCATTAAGGAAAGCGGTTTTGACATCCATTTGCCATATTTCATAATCATGAAATGCAGCTATGGCTAACAATACTCTAATAGACTTAATCTTAGCTACTGGTGAGAAGGTCTCATCATAGTCAACTCCCGGAGTTTGAGTAAAGCCCTTCGCAACCAGTCGCGCTTTGTAAGTATGTACCTTCCCATCCATGTCCGTCTTCTTCTTGAAGATCCATTTGCACCCAACTGTCTTTCGACCTGGTACATTGTCAACCAAGTTCCAAACTTGATTATCATACATGGACTGAATCTCGCTGTCCATAGCCTCCTTCCATTTAGCAGACTCAGGGCCTGCCATGGCTTCCCTGTATTTATTAGGTTCATCCAAATCTATTAGTGTACTATCACTAATAAATGTATCACCTTCAGTGGTGATGTGATAACCATAATAAAAATCAGGTGTGTTCCTCACCCTAGTGGAACGTCTTGGAGGTACAGACTCATCTATCGGATCAACAGGAGTTTCCTCCTCAGGTTGGTCGATAGCATTTGAGATTCCTTCACCACTTGACTCTTGAAGCTCTTCAAGGTCAATTTGCCTCCCACTGTCCCCTTGGCTTATGAATTCTCTCTCACGAAAGACTCCTCTTCTTGCTACAAAGACCACATTATCACTGGGTCTGTAGAAGAGGTAACCAAAGGATCTATGTGGGTAGCCGATGAAAATACACCTCTCACTTCGAGGTTCAAGATTATCATGAGTCTCACGCCTCACGAAAGCTTCACAACCCCAAATCTTGATGTGGTCCAAATTGGGAACTTTCCCAGTCCACATCTCGTGAGGTGTTTTGGCAACCTTTTTAGTAGGGACTAGATTAAGGATATGGGCGGTAGTCTCTAAGGCATACCCCCAGAAAGAGATTGGTAACGAAGCTCGACTCATCATGGAACGAACCATATCCAGCAAGGTTCGATTGCGCCTGTCAGCTACACCATTCAACTGTGGTGTTCTGGGAGGTGTCAATTGTGAGACAATCCCACATTCCTTAAGATAGTCAAGGAACTCAATGCTAAGATACTCTCCTCCCCAATCGGATCGGAGCATATTGATGTTCCTGTCCAATTGATTCTCGACTTCCTGCTTAAACTCTTTGAATTTTTCAAAGGTTTCTGACTTATGCTTGATTAAGTAAATATATCCATATCTACTGTAATCATCAGTAAAAGTCACATAATAGCGATTAGCATCCCTTGTAGCAACTCTGAAGGGCCCACACACATCCGTGTGTAGAAGGTCCAACAAACCTTCACCCCTATCACAAGTACCTGTGAAGGGTGACTTTGTCATTTTTCCAAGTAAACAAGACTCGCAACTATCATCTGACTTGAGGTCAAATGATTCCAAGACTCCAGCCTTTTAGAGTTGGCCTATGCGCTTCTTGTTAACATGTCCAAGACGACAATGCCACAAGGATGCTTTACCCAAGCTATCTGAAGAATCAATATACAACACATTATTTCCTAGATTGTCTACAACATTCACGGCTTCATATACACCATCACAAGGTAATGCTTTAAAGTAAAATACATCATTGTAATAAACATTAATAGCACCATTTTTATTATCAAATGAAAATGAAAAACCTTGTTTGTACAAGCCATGAAAATAAATAATATTTCTCGCCATTTCGGGCGAGTAACAACACTTATTCAAATCTAACATTAACCCATTATTAAGCAATAAAGAATAAACTCCTATCTTGGTAACAGGTGATGCTTTCCTGTTGCCCATGACTAAGTTTATCTTCCCGTGCTCCACTTGCTCACTTCTTCTTAGTGCCTGCAAATCAATACAAATGTGAATACCACAACCTGTATCAAGCACCCAAGAATTAGCATTAGATGAGTTATTAGACAATATTGTGTAAATACCTGCATGGGTGGGTTTAACCTTCTCATCCTTTACATCTTGCAGATATTTAGGGCAGCTTCGCTTGAAGTGTCCCTTATCCTGGCAATAGAAGCATTGTGCTTCCTTTGGGTTTGAAGAAGGAGTAATAGGACCTTTCTTTGTCCCACTTGAAGAGGAACCATCAAGAGTCTTACCCTTGGTACCCTTCGAAGGGCTTTTCCTCTTCTTACCCTTTCCCTGCCCAATAGCCAGAACAGGGGCTGTTGAAGGAGTAGAAGTAGCAACCGCTTTACCCTTAAGGCCATTTTCAGCTGTCCTTAAGAGTCCTTGAAGTTTGCTAAGTGTGACTTCCTCCTTGTTCATATGATAAGTCATACGAAACTGATCATAACTTGGAGGTAAGGAATGGAGAATGATGTCAATCGCCATTTCCTCAGGAAAGTCAACATTTAGCTTCAGCAACCGGTCAACGAACCTTTGCATCTTCTGCAAGTGACCGGTGATGGGTTCACCATCCTTCATCCTTGCGGTTATCATGGAGGAGATGATTTCATACCTCTCCTGACGCGCGCTCTGATGGTACCTTTCCATCAGATCCAGGTGCATCTCATAGGGGTAGAAATCTTCATAGGATTTTTGAAGTTCAGGAGTCATGGTGGCCATCATGATGCATGCTACTTTAGTAGCATCCTTTTCATGTGCAACAAACTCCGCAAACTCTTCAGGAGTAGCAGTGGCTTCACTCACAACCTTAAGCTCCCTATCGAGGACATATTCTTTGTCCTCATAGCGGGTAATCATTCTGATGTTTCTGATCCACTCATTGAAATTGGATCCATCAAAGATGACCTTACCACACAAGTTCATAAGGGAAAAGGAGCCTGTTGGGTTTGAGCCAGAAGCATTGTTGGAAGACATCTGAAAGGAAAGAAAGACAAGTTTCATTACATTAGGAATCCTTAATAATTCACCCAAATGAAATATTAAGGCTAGGATCCAACAAACTATTTATAGTTGGAAGAGGGATGCCGTAATCCATACTATAAAATATTTGAAGGTAGGTAAATGACGATTTACCAATTTCCACCATAAGAACGAAATATTTTATTATTAGGTTTTATTGGTTTTGAAACTCCTAGATCTTTTGAGATACATTGAACTTTTCAATGGCATGTTTGAATCTCGATTGTGCCCTCTCAAGTTTGTGACTGGGATGCCGAGGATCACAAACAAGGTGTGAATAACCATACAAATTGACTTGGTACCCTCAACAATATTACCTAATCGATGTGCCGGTTAACCACACACGCTCCACCGATCTATAATAAAGTCAAGTTACCCTTTGCGATTCTTACTAGTCCATGTTAGTGTGCCGGTTAACCACACACGCTCCACTAACGACTTGGTAAGGTACAAAGTGTAATTTTATGGGCTAGCACCAATTTCACATTTTCCTAAAGTAACTAAGATTGGGAATTTATAATGTATAGTTACTTTATAATTCATTATACTTTTAACGAGTATTTAAAGTCGTATCCTACCCGTTCGGCTAACGACCCTCCACCGATCAAGGAAGCGGTGGGTGAGAGTGGACACCCATTAAGTCACCATTTTATAGGCAACAACCTTATACCCCCCTTATAGACCGGCTTCGTGAATGAGGCCTACTAACGGTAAGAATGACATATTCTTATACATATCTATATAATAAAATTATAATAATAGTATAAGTGTTGATTTTTAAACTTTTTTAAAAATCTAAGGTTTAATTTGGAATTAAAGTATTAAAGTGTAAGACTTTTCAAATTCCAAAACTTGAGGGCAAGATTTGAAACTATTCCAAGTCTCTTCGATTTGTAACTTATGAGTTTTAATGGTTCATAAAAATGAAGACTCTTCATTTTATGAAACCTCTTTAGTTCTTTAATCACAATTTAAAGAAGTGACTTTTGGTTATCCATAACTTGAGGACAAGTTATGGACACCATCATTGCCATTAAGATCATGAATTAAACACACATGGAGGTTACACATAATTCCTATGATCTTCTAAACTCATATGAACACAAATTCATGTCAAGCAATTTCAAGAAAATCATATAAACATATACAATACTTGAAAATTGATAAAAGTCATGTAAAATGGGTTAACATAATCATTATCATTTTGAAAAACAGATTTTACAAGTCCAAAACAGATTGGGATAATGATCTTAATCCATTCTCAGCAACAAAACTCGAAAAAACTGCCCAGCACGCTCCTACTCGCCGAGTGCATTATTCTACTCGTCGAGTAGGATGAATTTGTTCATGGACTCGGCGAGTCCTCCCCATGGACTCGGCGAGTCCAGTCGTCAGAGTGCAAAATTTTCGGTTTTTAAGCAGTTTTGCATCAAGTATACAGAAAACATTCCTAGGCTCTGATACCACTGATGGGTTTTGAGCATTCTAACACTTCCTAAGTGTACATGCAACCCTAATAACCTTGAATCTATGTTTTCTCTATATACATGCAAATTTCTTTTTCAAGGTTATTTCCTAACTAGCATGGCATGGGGATTACATAAAACATAAAATCTAGTAGAAATACATACCTTGTTGTTGCTTGGATTCCTTCAAGACTTTGTGAGCCTAGCACCCCAAATGTTGTGCCTCAAATGCTTCACACAACACCACAAGACTTGGAATAACTTGAGAGAATACTTCTTACACTTGAAAATTGGTTATGCCCTCACTGGAAACACTAGGTCACGATTTTGCTAGCCATAGGGTTCCTTTTATAGTGTTGTCACAATTAGGGTTTACACATGAATGCCCTTAATTGTCATGACTCTTGATTTCTCATGACCCATGGGTTTGTAACTCCCATGGACTATCCATGGAGCTCCATATGGTTATAACCAAACCCATAAACCATGGATCATTAATCCACCATAAAAGAATTGATGATTGTCATAATCAACCCTATATATTTAAATAGTCTCACTTTGATCACCAAATTAATACTAGATTAATACTTGATCAATACTAATTAAATAATACTATTATTAATATATTAGAACTTATAATATATTAATAATCATAAGTGCCTTATTCTCTAATCTAGTCTATCCAAGTATTGCAATGCCATGCAACCCAAATGGACCATGCCGGGTCGGGTCAAGTACATACCAAATAAAGTTATGGACTTAGACACTATATCCAACACTTATTATGACACTGCCCCTAGCATGTACACATGTATGTATACTTTTATAAAATACTTATACTTAGAAAAAGTATATTTTTAATCAGAGTGTTTAGTCCCATTGTATTTATAGTTGTATATCTTGTATGGTTAGATATAGTAGTTCACTATAAACAATGCTCTGATACCAATCTTTCACACCCCTAAACTAGGACGGCGGAAACGTCCGGGGGTAGATGACGTCATTGTATAGTATCATAACAATTGGATATAAATGAAACATAGCAACCAAACAACATATATTGAGAATACAATCTTCAAAAGTTTACAATTTGTAATTGTTCAAATGTTACACAAAAGCGACAGAATTTTAAATTCCATAATGCAGCAAAATATCCAAAATCCATGGCTTAAGTATCTACTTACTGGTTTCCTGAGAATACAAGTCGTTTTGAAAAGCATCAACATAAAATGTTGGTGAGTTCATAAGCATTTTTGTATGAAAAATGGTTTGTATCTGTTTTGTTTGAAAAGTGTTGTATGATTCCAGAAAATCCAATATTTTCCGTAAAAGTGAATTTTATGTTTATTTCCAAAGACTATGAGTATGTGTATGCACGTTTCTTTGAATCATGTGAATGTATGTTCCCAGAAAATCCTATATTTTCTGATTGTATGAAACTGTAGTCTTAAACCCTAAGACCGGAATAGTGACAATAGAGTACTGAAAATAGTGTGTAGTTTTATATTATACAAAACCAGTGAAGTGTAAGTTTCCCATAAATCAAGATAGTGTTGTTAATCCCTATGTGAGTCATTATAACCATGATTGATGTGACTGTTATGCCTGTCATGACGTTCTTCAGGCGTCGGATGCGGTAAGATATTTGTCACCCTAGACTGGCCCCGTCTAGCTGTAGCGAATACCTCAGGTGTGGGGGTGTCAATCCCCATATAGATCTATACACAACTATCTCGCTCTCCCTCCAGGAGACTCTGGTTATAATTACAGGACTTAGAGTGTACGCTAAGTAGGTACGGTGAAGTTAGTGTCTCACTAGAGAAATAACGGATTTACGTAAATTTCGACTCCCTTTATTGAATAATGAAAATGACATTACTAGTGTGAATTTATGACAGGAGCTTTATGACACGCGATTCACAGGTTTCATGACTCGCTGTTTATGACACGCGTTTTACAGATTTCATGACATGCAGTTTCTTATCCATGCTTTATGAGTTTTATGACAGATATATTATGACATGAAAATTTTTCTGTCGTAATTCTGTTTTGCATTCCGTTTCGGTAAAACTATTTATAACATATAAGGAAAATAGCCATTTGTGAATATGTCTATTGGTAACATATGTCATAGAAATAGCATAATATCTTAGGTTTTAAGCCATCCAAATAGTGACAATATAGTTACAACTATTTTACTAATAAAATTATTTTTAGCAAAATATCAAGCATTGTAGTTTGTTTAACACTCTATAACCGGTTTGGAAATTTTGTAACATAAAATATTTTGTTTTGATTTGACTCTAGCAAGTCACGGTTTTCTTTATAACACCACATTTAACAACTTTAAGGTTTATTATACTCAAACATTTGTGTAAAGTTCAAGAGGTGAACATGTATATGTCCATGAGTTAAACATGTTTGGGTATACATACTCATGTTTTCGCCATTTTTGAGTGAGCAACCATGTCCATAAAATTTTTATGTAACAAATATGTTAACAACACTTACTTCATGATTTTTATATAGCTAACACATGAATAAAACCTTATTACCCGAGAATTTGTTCCATTTTCAACACATAACTATGATGCATGCAATTATCCAAAGGATAAACTTAATCTAGCATGTAGGTAGCTTGTAAATCACGATTTTATGGTGTGTTAGTATAAGGTTTTCAACATCATAAGCACAAATTGTTACATAAACATGTAGGTGCATGCAAATATCCAATGGTTAAACGAAACTTAACTTATATTCCCCCCCCCCCCCTGAAAAGCATGAAAAACGCGAAAAATTATGGGGGTATGAAGCTCACCTTCAAGATTTTTTGAGTTGTAGGAATGAAAATGAAGAGATTTCGAGCCTAGGCTTGCACAACTAGAAGAGTTCTTTTGAAATCAAGTTTTCTAAGGATCATACACACGAAAATGGGTGTGTAAATGGAATGATCTTAACACTAACATGTATAAAAACACTTGAGTTCTACAAGAAACTTACTAAAACTTTCAAGGACCACTTGAAGAACTATCTTCCCTTGAAGGTGGTTCACGAAATTTTGAGAGAAAAAGAGTGTGTTTGGAGAGCAAAATGAGTTGGAAGTGATTTTTGTGTGGGTGTGAGGGGTGTGAGGACGAACTCCACCTTAAATGGGGAGGGTGATGGCTTTATTGATGCATGATGGATAATAGAGAGTTATGCATGGGAACATGAAGGGTAAGTGCATGCATGGTGTTGAAACATGGTGGGTATTAAGCTGTAAAGGTATCAGGTGTCACCACCTTTTAGTATTTTGTAACATCCCAAAATCGAGACCCAAATTTTCTTTTGTTTACCTCTAATACTTTTAGAAATAGTTCACGGAAAACATCATTAATATCTTTTCAAAACATCAGTCACAGATCATAAGTCTCAAAAACCATAATAACAAACATAAAAATGTCAGAGTATAATCCGAAGGTTCTCATTGCGGAAATCGTGTGAGTGTGTGTAATGCGCTGCTACCCTGCTGGCTCCTTCCCCTTAGATGAAGAGGTACCTGAAACCGAAACTGAAACTGTAAGCACAAAGCATAGTGAGTTCCCCCATCATACCACATACCATACAACAAACATACTGCCGGGCAATTCTGGGGTGCAAGAGCTACCCTTGTCAAGCCATTCTGGGGTGCTGACCTACCCATGTCAAGCCATTCTGGGGTGCCGACCTACCCATGTCAGGCCGTTTTGGGGTGTCGACTACCCTCTAGTCTATCTCAACCGGCAACGGGGACTATTTCACCCCCTACCACTACCACACTATATCAAAACATAATCATATGGTCAGGCATATCTGGGTACTGACCGAACCTTCGGTCTAACGACCGAGTCGGGGAAGAACTATTTCCCCGCTACAATTACTATCGCATATATCATATCACATAGCATATCAGGTAAAAATAATTAACATTGTGGCCTTAAACCCACCCCTACTGGAAGGTAACTCACTTCGAAACTACGTGCCGAATCTCGCGGAAAGTAGTCTCTAACAGCTGCTCTGATGACTCCTGGCTAACATAAACACATTAACACTCGATCAGAGTCTATAACACAACTTAGGGTAAAAATGACCATTCTACCCCTTGGTCTAATTGGGACATCCAAGAGTCCCAATTCTAACCTATCAAACCCAGTCCTCCAATAGCCCATTAAAGATTCCTTAAGGCCCACTAATTTCCTAATTCCTGAATTGGGCCTTATTACCATAATTGGGCCCAAAAGCTTCCAGTCCAAATGTAATAATTCCAAAGGGTTCAATCTTACCCAATAGGCCCAATGCTTTAGCTCCAGGTTTCTAAGTCCAAAGTTATACTTCTCAGTGGCCACAGGGCCCAAGACCTAAAGCCAAATACTTAAGGCCCAAAAGCCCACGGTTGCCACTCTACACTCGTACGTGCAGCGTACCTGGTAAGTACGCCTGGCGTACTCTTGGTTTTAAACGGAGGTTGACCGTAAGCGGTAACTGACCGTGAACGGTAACGGGCCGTAAATGGTTTCGGGCCGTGAACCACCCCAGTACGCGCAACATACCAGGGTGTACGCTTAGCGTACCGCCCAGGTTCCTTGGGACTTCTCTTTCGACTTAAACCATTAAGTCTTTTACATCCAAAATATAGATCCAGGCCCTTTAAGACCTCCTAAGCCATGAAGTTACGAACTTTAGGTGCTTGCATGCATGGTTGTGGTCAAAACATGATTTTGGTCCATTACACAAGCTTTAAGACCAACTAACACTTGCATGGTTTTGGCTTAACCACCAAGATCCGATTTTTATGACCCTAGTTTCTTCTAAGAGTCTAGAAGGATAACTCTTATGCTCTGGAACCAACAATTCTCAAGCACTCCCAACATTAGGGTCAAAAAGGTCATAAAACCCCAAATAACAAATCTAAGCATATAATGGTCAAGTATGGAACTTGATATCTCAAAAGAGTCAGAAATGGTGTCAATCCCCTGGATCTACAAGCTCTTGGTGAATCCTTGTTTCTTCTTCAAGCTTGTTTCTTCTTTTCTCACTAAAACAACACACAAACACTCTCAAATGGATTCTAGAACACAAGGGCACACAAAAGGGAGCTAGGGTTTCCGTGGAGGCTGTCTAAAGGTGAGAGGGAGGCTGGACCAAGGGCATAATGGTCTTTATATAGGGGTCAAACCCTAAAATTTAGGGTGTTAGAACCTGTGCGCATACGTTGCGCGTACCTTTGGCACGCTGGGTGTACGTGCATGGCATGCGCGTTTCTTTCTCGTGAGTACGCTGAGCGTACTGGCATTGTACACTCCGCTTACGACACTTCTCAACCCAATTTTTGACGCCCAATTCTTGAAGCCCAAACCAAATAACCCATTACTCCATGAAGGTAATAATAATAATACCTGATAAATCCCGGATGTTACAAATCTCCCCCACTTGAATTAGACTTTGTCCTCGAAGCCCATTGCTGCTGGTGAAAACAACTCAGGGTAGTGCTCCCTCATCTCATCTTTTGGCTCCCATGTCCACTCCGAGCCCTTACGGTGCTGCCATTACACCTTTACCAGCTCCACCCTCTTGTTCCTCAAGTCCTTCGACTTCCTCTCAAGGATCGCCACTGGCCGCTCAATATAGTTCAGACTGTCATCCACCTGAATATCCTCCAAAGGAACCACTACCGAGTCGTCTACCAGGCACTTTCGTAACTGGGAGACGTGAAAAGTATTGTGAATCTGACTGAGTTCGACTGGTAGGTCCAGTCGATATGCCACCTTGCCCACCCGGGCTATAACCGTGAAAGGTCCAATGTACCTGGGGCCCAACTTGCCCCGCTGCCTGAATCAAATGACGCCTTTCCAAGGCAACACCTTTAGGAGCACCATATCTCCGACCTGGAACTCCAGGTTCAAACGACGCTTGCCGGCATAACTTTTCTGTCGACTCTGAGCAGTCTGAATCCTGCTCCGAACCTGCTAGATCCTCTCCGTAGTCTTGAGTACCACTTCGGTACTCCCCATGACTCTCTGAACAACCTCACCCCAACATATCGGGGTCCTGCACTTCCTCCCGTACAACATATCGAAGGGAGGACGGTCGATACTCGCGTGATAGCTGTTATTGTAGGAAAATTCTGCCAAAGGAAGGTAAGTATCCCAACTTCCTCCAAAGTCTAAGACACATGCCCGCAACATCTCCTCCAGGGTCTGGATGGTCCGCTCGCTCTGACCATCCGTCTGCGGGTGAAAAGCGGTACTAAAGTGCAGACGAGTACCTAGCTCGTCGTGAAACTTCTTCCAGAACTTGGAAGTAAACGGCACATCCCTGTCGGAAATCACTAAGATCGGCACCCTGTGTCGAGCCACTACCTCTCTAATATAGATGTCGGCCAACCTTTCGGCCGAAATTCTATCCTGAATCGGAATGAAATGGGCGCTCTTGGTTAATCGATCTACGACGACCCAAATCAAATCCACTCCCCGCGTGGTCCTGGGAAGGTTTGTGATGAAATCCATAGTGATGTGTTCCCATTTCCATATTGGGACATCCAATGGCTGGGTCTTGCCGTGAGGCCTCTGGTGCTCAGCCTTGACCTTCCTGCAGGTTAGGCATCTCTCAACATACCAAGCTACATCCCGTTTCATGCAAGGCCACCAGTAATCAGGACGAAGATCTCTAAACATCTTCGTCGCCCCGGGATGGATGGAAAACTTGGACTTGTGCGCCTCTTCCATTAATACCTGGCGCACACATCCATGATACGGAACCCACACCCTACGGTGTAGTGTCAACAACCCACGACTGTCATAATCGAAGGAGGAAACCTGAGCCACGATACGCTCACTCTAACGATGTTCCTCCTTCATAGCCTCCTGCTGGGCCTCATGCATATATCTTTGATCGGTGCTGCCTTGCGGCTAAGTGCATCGGCCACGATATTGGCCTTCCCTGGGTAATAGAGAATCTCACAATCGTAATCCTTCACCACATCTACCCATCGACATTGTCTCATGTTTAGATTTGGCTGATCCATGAGGTACCTCAAACTTTTCTGGTCCGTGTAGATGGTACAACGGACCCCATAGAGGTAATGACGCCAAATCTTGATGGAAAAAACAACTGACCCCAACTTCAAATCATGTGTCGGATAATTCACCTCATGAGGCTTCAGCTGCCTCGAAGCGTAGGCGATGACATGACCCATCTGCATCAATACCGCGCCCAGACCCGAGATGGACGCATCGCAATATACTACAAAATCCTACGCGCCCTCAGGCAGGGCTTAGATTGGCGCCTCGCACAATCTTTGTATCAGTGTCTCAAATGCGGCCTGCTGCTCAGTCCCCCAGCGAAAGACCACGACTTTCATTGTTAACCGGGTCAAGGGCACGGCTATCTTGGAGAAGTCCTGAATGAATCTCTGATTGTAACCTGCCAATCCCAGGAAGCTCCGAATCTCGGATGGAGACCTCAGAACCTTCCACCTCATCATGGCCTCCACTTTCGCTGGGTCGACTGAAATCCCATTTTGGTTGACAAGGTGACCAAGGAAATGCACCTCGCGCAACCAGAACTCACAATTGGAGAACTGGGCATACAAGCTCTCCCTCCAAAGAGTATCCAATACCTCACGCAAGTGCTCCTCATGCTGCTCCCGTGTCTTGGAATAAACCAAGATGTCATCAATAAATACTATCACAGACCGATCCAACATCGGTCTACACACGCGGTTCATGAGATCCATGAACATGACAGGAGCATTGATGAGCCCAAAAGGCATCACCACGAACTCATAGTAACCATATCGCGTCCGAAAAGCAGTCTTCTGCATATCCCCCTCTTTGACCCTCATCTGATGATAACCCAACCGCATTTGGAGAACCAAGATGCTCCCTGAAGTGAGTCAAAGAGGTCATCAATCCTCGGGAGCGGGTAACGGTTCTTTACCATTACCTTATTCAGCTCCCGGTAATCTATACACATCCGATGCGACACGTCCTTCTTTTTCACAAATAGTATCGGGGCTCCCCAGGGTGAACTGCTCGGTCTAATGAATCCATTGACTAACAGCTCCTGTAGCTGTGTAGACAACTCATGCATCTCAGGAGGAGCCAAACGATACAGTGCTTTGGCAATCGGAGCCGCACCAGGGACTAGGTCGATCCTGAACTCTACCTGCCTCTCCAGAGGTATCCCCGGCAGCTCCTCTGGAAATACGTCCGCGTACTCTCGTACCACCGGTATATCGCTCACCGTCGCCTTACCCACCTCTCGGGTATGCAAGACATAGGCAACATACCCTGCGCACCCCTGCTGAAGATAGCGCCTAGCTCTCGCTGCCGAACAAAAGGCTGGTCCGCGCTATGGCCTCTCGCCCTGAATCACCAGCTCTCCCCCACTTGGGGTCCTGATCCGAACCAACTGCTGCGCACAATCGATCACTGCCCCGTTGGGGCTCAACCAATCCATGCCTATAATGACCTTGTTCCCACGCAACGGAATGGGAACCAGATCTACCAAGTAGCGCTCCTCGAACAGCCTCAGGACACAATCCTTAAAAACCTCTAATGCTTACACTGACCGGTCATCCGAAATCTCGACCTCTAAAGGGAAATCTAACATGCTCGAAGGCTCAGAGAACCTCTTGCTATGCGCAAGAGAGACAAACGATCGGGTAGCACCCGAATCAAACAACACCTGAACTGGGATACCGTTCACATGGAACGATCATAAACAAACATATATCATAGCATATCAATCATCACAAGCAGCATATAGTACAAGTTAGAGGGAATAAATCATGCCCGTCACCACATCGGGTGCAGCACGTGCCTCCTCGGCTGTCAACTGAAAAGCTCGGCTCCTCACCACTGGAGCCTCAGGCTTGACCTTCCGGCCATCAGTAACCAGTACAGTCGCTGGTAATGGCGCCGCCACTGGCACTGCGGCTGCTGCTGTCAATCTAGGGCAGTTGGCCCTCTTATGGCCCCTCTGATTGCAATGAAAGCAAATTAGGTCCGATGTCTGAACAGTGGGGGGCATGAGCAGTACAATCATTGCCGAAGTGCCCTGTCTTGCCGCACTTGTAGCAGCCTGATGCTCCCGCTCTACAAGCTCCCTCATGCGGCCTGCCGCATTTCCTGCAGCGGCTCTGGCCCGGCTGGCCCTTCGCCCTAGTGTCGGATCCCTTGGGTTTTTCCCCGAAACCCTAGTAACTTGCTCTGTCTCTGCCTTCCTCTTCCTGAGGTGATCTAAATCAATCTCCCTTTCCCTCGCCCTGGAAATCATAGACTCCAGGGTCGAACAGGCTGAATAGCTGACATGCTCCCGAATGTCAGCTCTCAACATATCATGATAGCGGGTCCTCCGCATCTCCTCATCCCCAGCATACTGAGGAACCAACAAGGCCCTCTCCCAGAACTTGGCGGTGATCTCCGCCACTGTCTCAGTAGTCTGCCGCATATCAAGAAACTTCCTGGCCAGCTGCTGAAGTTCCACAGCTGGCGCGAACTCAGCTCTGAACTTGGTCACGAAATCCGACCAAGTCATAGCCTCGATGGCTGGGGCTCCTAATGAATCACCAACTGACTCCCACCAATCCGTGGCTCTATCTCTCAAACATCCCGCAGCAAAGCTGATCTTCGAACCTTCTGGGCAGAAGCTCGTCAACCGCGCAGACTCGCTGTCTGTGATCTATCTCCTGGCAGCAATGGGGTCCTTTACCCCATGGAAGTCTGGCTCGCCACTCCTCCTGAAGTCCTTGAAGGACAGTGTGCGCGTTCCGGACTGGCTAGATGTCACACCCCAAAACCGGAACGACGGAAACGTTCTGGGGTGGAGGACGTCATGTACAGTATCATAACAATGCATAATAGTAAAGACAAGCAACAACATCCATTGCATTAATATAATAATTGTAATACAAGTGTGTTCTGTATAGTTTGTAAGACACCCAAAAGTATAATCAAAATAAAAGATGAGTCTTGTATGTGCTCCATCTTCTCAAAAGCTTCATCGGTACCTGTCTACTGATGACCTGAGAATACAAGTTATTTTGAAAGAGTTTATCAGCATAAAGCTGGTGAGTTCATAAGTATTTAGTGTCATTGCTTGTATAAAAGTGGTTGTAACAACGTAATGTAGTAACTGATTTCAAATGTTTGTAAATAGTATACTCCCTAGAAAATCCTATATTTTCCAGTAAAATGTAGTCTTCTACCAAGACCCGATTGTTTGTATATTTGTTCTTTTGTAAATGTAAGAGTTTTCCCCAGTGAAACTATCAGTATGAAAATATAGTTTTAGACTTCACTCATGTAAGGTGATTTCAAAATAAATGAACTAAGTGAAATTAGTGTTTTACCCCAGCAGTATCACTGCTGACTGATAGTGATGAAAATGCAGACTCCAGCTAGTATTAAATGTACAATACACCTCGGGGAGTCCGTTTTGCCTTTAATTATTAATTGGTTAATTAAAGGTTTGAATGTGAACTCGTATGTAAGCATGCTGATCGACGGCTGAATAACTGATGACCCTCCGAGTCATATGTAGTGAGGTAACATTCTGTCACCCCCTGGCCTTTCGGCTGGGACTGTAGCTAGCAGTCGGGATATGGGAGTGTCTGTCCCGTATAGATCTATACACACAATGCCCGCTCTCCCTCCAGGAGACTCTGGTTACAAAGTGATACCACTATGAAGTGTCGTATCGAGAAGTAGTATGTCACATTCAGTTTATAGTATTCAAAAGTTGTATAGTGTGTCATAGTGTAGTGATGTTTTCCCTTTACTAGTATGTAGTATGTTCTCTTGTATAGTGTATAGTATGTTCTCTTGTATAGTATATAGTATGTATTGTTTTCTCGATGTAGTAATTATGTAGTGACTCATAAATGTACTGACTCTTGTATGTATCGTTGTAGTAGTAATAGTGAGTAGTAATCCCTTAACTATACCTATTATAGTTAAGTAGTAATGTTGTTTGTATGCCTTCATTACACAAAGGCATGAACTGAAGTAAAATCTTTTATATCTAACACATATACATATGATATATAACTAAGAGTTCAACGACATTCGGACAAATAACAGGGTACCCTAAGTCCACAACCAAACAAGGAACATGAAATAAGGTGAGCTATCAGTCCTAAGTCCTTCAAGTCTTACTTATATAAATATATTAGTGTAGATATGAGTTTGAAAACAATGCAAGTTTAAAAGATTTTGCAAACAGTTTTATAAACAGTTTAACATGAAAATGAGTTTGATAACCATTTTGAAGTAGTTTTGTTGACAAAGCAGTTAAAAGTATAGAAAGTCCATTTGTTTGCAAGATATAAATCACATGTGATTGATATTATAACTAGTTTGATTCAACTTGTATCCCCCCCATAAAAGAATTTAAAAACATTTAAAAGGTTGATTCAGGGGTATGAACTCACCTGTAGTGAGTGGTTTGGATGGAAGTGCCGGATAGGATGCTAAGTGTCAAGTGAAGTCTTAAACACACACACGGATCCTATTTAACATGTAATGACACATATATGTATCTAATTAGTCATTTAACAACTAATTAATCAAGTAAGGACACCCTAAAACATGGATAACACTTTGATTCAAGTGCTAGGAGTATCAATGGGCTGCATCTAAAGAGAGTATGGCCTCACATTGGAGTTTACTGCCCATATGGTAACACCATATGAGTTTACAGTTTATGGTCATTTTCCCCCATGAGTTTACGGCCATAAACTCATGGTAATTAGTACCATTATGTGCTTTAGGGTTTTATAAGTCAAGGTTAAGCATCCTATAGTCAAGTCCAAGCCTTAGGAAGTCATGGTGGCACAATGGCACCACTTTATAGAGTTTACGGCCCATGGACCATTCCTCATGAGTTTACGGCCGTAAACTCTATGTGTTCTTGATCTTTTAGATGTTTAAGGTC
Source organism: Lactuca virosa (assembly GCF_052849685.1). Classification (NCBI taxonomy): domain Eukaryota; kingdom Viridiplantae; phylum Streptophyta; class Magnoliopsida; order Asterales; family Asteraceae; genus Lactuca; species Lactuca virosa. The sequence goes on from NC_136426.1 coordinate 181,077,030, forward strand.
CTAAACACTTCAAGGAAGTGATCTAGACTAGTATCCAAGGCTAAGGAAGGGACTAGGGCTCATATGGCCCCCTTATTAGGGTTTACGGTTCATGGACCAACTCCCATGGAGTTTACGGTTTTGGGTTTATGGTCCAAGTGGGTTTACGGCCGTAAACCCATGGTAACTCCTACCATTTTGTGGTTCAAGGTCTTTAGCTCATGCATGCAAGGTTCTAGTCCATTATCCAAGCCCTAGAAGGTAATGGTGGCACATATGCACCACCTTATGGTGTTTACGGTCCAAGGAGATTGCCTTGGCCATAAACCCATGTGTTCTTGGGGATTCTTTGTGTTTTTCCATGGTTTAACAAGTGTTCTAAGTAAATAACTAGTTAGGAGGAGTGTACTTACTTATAGGAAGCTTGTAAGAGTGTTTAAGGTCCAAGAACACTAGTGTGTGTTCTTGGTGTTTTGAAGAACATTTGAAGATCTATGAAAAAGCCAAGATTTCATGGATGAAATCATGTATAACTACTAGATGAAGTGTTATAACAACAAATCAAGAGAAGAAACACTTACATTTTTGGAAGATTGGAAGAAATATGTTATGATACTTGAGAGAGAAATGTGGGTGTTCTTGAGCTTGGAAATGAGAAGTAGGGAAATGAGGAGTAAACTCATGCCTTAAGCATGAGTTCACGGTCAAGAGGAGTTTACGGCCCAAACTCCCATAGTTTGGCCGTAAACACCTTGTTATGGTGTTAAATGTTTATTTGTTATACATCACTCCTAGAAGATACTTCCTTTTATTTGTTCGTTTGACGAATTTATAATAAAAACACCCAAACGGACTTTAAACCGACTAAAATTAATAGAGATGAATTTGACTATTAATTGAAGTGCTTGAGTGTAGAGTTTGTACAAATAGATATTTCGGGTTGTCACATCATCCCCCCGTTAGAGGGAATTTTGTCCCGAAATTAGAGCTCAAGCAACTAAGTTATTACAAATAACTAAGTAAAAAGATGAGGATATTTAAGTTTCATTTGATCCTCTCGCTCCCATGTGAATTCCGGTCCTCGCTTGGCGTTCCAGCGAACCTTCACGATTGGGATACGGCTTTGTTTCGTTCGCTTGACCTCTCGGTCCATGATCTCTACAGGTTCTTCCACGAAGTTGAGGCTCTCGTTGATCTCGATTTCGTCGGGTGGGATTATAAGAGTCTCGTCGGACAAACACTTTTTCAAGTTCGAGACGTGGAAAGTAGAATGTACGTTACTGAGTTCGCGTGGTAAGTTGAGTTTGTAAGTTACAGGGCTGATTCTAGCGAGAATCTCGAAAGGCCCTATGTATCTTGGATTTAGCTTTCCACGCTTTCCAAAGCGTATTAAGCCCTTCCAGGGTGAGACCTTCAATAGAACACGGTCTCCCACCTGGAATTCCAACGGTTTCCTTCGTTTATCTGCGTAGCTTTTCTGTCGGTCTCTACAGGCTTTCAATCGTTCACGAATCTGAACGATCTTCTCTGTCGTTTCCCGTATGATCTCCGGACCCGTGAGAGTGCTTTCAGGAACTCGTCCTTTAGCTAACTGGGTATCACCCACCTCAGCCCAACACAGAAGGGATCTTCACTTCCGGCCATAGAGGGCTTCAAATGGAGCAGCCTTGATGCTCGTGTGATAACTGTTGTTGTAGGAGAATTCAACAAGGGGTAAGTGGGTATCCCATGTCTTCCCAAAGTCGATCACACATGCTCACAACATATCTTCCAAGGTTTAGATAGTCCTCTCACTTTATCTGTCGGTTTGTGGATGGTATGCTGTACCCATGTCCAGCCTCGTTCCTAAGGAGCTTTGTAGTGACTGCCAGAATCTCGAAGTGAATCTACTATCTCTGTCGGAGATAATGGATATAGGAACACCATGCAGTCGTACTACCTCCCGAATGTATGTTCTTGTGAGTTTTTCCATCTTGTCAGTTTCCTTGATGGGCAGGAAGTGTGTGGATTTGGTCAATCTGTCGACGATGACCCAAATGGTATCAAGTCCACCCGTTGTCTTGGGCAACTTGGTTATGAAGTCCATAGTGATCCGCTCCCACTTCCATTCAGGTATCTCCGGTTGCTGGAGTAGACCTGATGGTTTCTGGTATTCGACCTTGACCTTGGCGCAAGTAAGGCATTTACTTACGAAGGTAGCGATCTCCGCTTTCATGTTAGGCCACCAGTATAACTTTTTAAGATCCAGATACATCTTATCTGAACCTGGGTGGACGGAATATCGAGTGTTGTGCGCTTCCTTCATGACCAAGTCTCTGAAGCCACCATGTCTCGGTGTCCAGATACGGTCCATGAGATATAAGGCTCTGTCACCCTTGACTTCCAAGTTCTTATCCATTCCTCGCAGGGATTCTTCCGCCACATTTTCAGGTTTTAAGGCTTCGAACTGAGCCTCCTTAATATGTGCGGATAGATGCGAATGGATAGTCATGTTCAATGACTTGACTCTTCGGCCAGAATATTCCTTCCGACTTAGGGCGTATGCTACCACGTTGGCTTTACCCGGATGATAACGAATTTCACATTCGTAGTCGTTGAGTAGCTTGACCCACCGTCGTTGTCTCATATTAAGCTCCTTCTGGTTGAATATGTGTTGTAGGCTTTTGTGGTCTGTGAAGATAGTTCTCTTTGTACCGTACAGGTAGTGTCTCCAGATCTTCAGGGCAAACACAACTGCTCCTAGCACAAGATCGTGAGTGGTGTAGTTGACCTCATGTGTCTTCAGCTGTCTCGAGGCGTAGGCGATGACCTTACCTCGCTGCATCAGAACAAAGCCGAGCCCTTGATTTGACGCATCGCAATAGACAACAAAGTCTTCTATCCCTTCGGGGAGGGATAGTATTGGTGCGGTGCACAAGGCTCGCTTGAGCGTTTGGAACGCTCTCTCCTGCTTCTCTTCCCAGTCAAATGCCACGCCCTTCTGGGTCAGTGTTGTAAGAGGTTTTGCAATTCGTGAGCAGTTCTGAATGAACCTACGATAGTAGCCAGTGAGGCCTAGAAATTGATGAATTTCGGTAGGCGTCTTCGGTGCTGACCAGCTCTCAATGGCTTTGATTTTGGAAGGGTCCACGTGGATTCCTTCTTCACTAACCACGTCTCCTAAGAATTCGACTCTTCGAATCCAAAATTCGCATTTAGAGAACTTCGCATAGAGTTTCTCCGATCGTAGGGTTCCTAGGACTTGTTGCAGATGATCACTATGCTCCACCTCACTCCAAGAGTAGATAAGTATATCATCGATGAAGACGATGATAAACTGACCCAAGTAAGGACGGCATACCCTATTCATCAAGTCCATGAATATTGTGGGCGCATTAGTCAATCCGAACGGCATCACTAGGAACTCGTAGTGTCCGTAACGAGTTCTGAAGGCTGTCTTCGGAACATCCTCCTCAAGCACTCGTAACTGGTGATACCCGGATCTCATGTCAATCTTGGAGAAGTAGCTCTCCCCTTGCAGCTGGTCGATTAAATCGTCTATGCAAGGTAGAGGGTAACAATTCTTGATTGTAAGATTGTTGAGTTCCCTGTAATCGACGCACATACGGAACGATCCGTCTTTCTTCTTTACAAACAAGACTGGTGCTCCCAGGGTGAGAAGCTTGGTCTTATAAAGCCCTTGCTCAGCAGTTCGTTAAGTTGACCGGACAGTTCTTGCATCTCAGCAGGTGCTAGACGATAGGGCAATTTGGCTACGGGGGTCGCTCCTGGAATTAATTCGATTCGGAACTCGACTTAACGTTGTGGGGGTAATCCTGGGAGTTCTTCCGGAAAGACGTCGGGAAAATCGCGTACTACGGGGAGGTCTTTTTGGTCTTTTGTTTTCCGGTTCGAATCGACAACGTGCGCCAGAAATGCACAATATTCCTTACACAAGTACTTTTGGGCTTGAATACTTGAGATGATACGAAGGTTCGTACTGGGTTTGTCGCCATAAACAAACAGAGTTTCGCCAGACGGCAGATTAAGGCGAACAGTCTTTTCATAACACATGATGTCGGCACGATGTAGACTCAACCAATCCATGCCGATAATGACGTCGAAACTTTTAATTGAGACCGGCATGAGGTCGATCGAAAATGAATGGCTAGCTAGAGTTAGGGTACACCCTATGAATATACTGTTAGTGCTCTCCGTCTTTCCATTAGCCATTTCAACAGTGAACGGTTCTTTAAGTGCTCGTGATTTTTGCTTAACTAAATGAGCAAATTTTTGGTTCACGAAACTCCTCTCCGCTCCACTATCAAACAGTATGCATGCATAAGAGTTATCGAGGAGAAACGTACCAGTGACCACTGTAGGGTCGGCAACCGCTTCCTTGTGGCCTATGGCCAGAACTCTTCCTACTCCTCCAGCGATCCCTGCCTTCGGGCAGTTCCTTTTGTAGTGGCCCACTTCGCCACAATCGTAGCAAGCTTGGCCCACTCCAGCGCCGGAGACTTGGTTGATTGGCCTCGCCGGAGCTTTACAGAAACGGGCAGTGTGCCCCTTCCTGTTGCAGTTTGTGCAGTGCATTTCCCAGCAGGGGCCGTTATGATGGAAATTGCACTTGGTGCACTTGGGTAGAGTCCATGCATATGGCTTGGCTGGTACAGGGACAGCAGGGGTGGTGGCAGCATGGACAACCACTGTTTGTTGGTTCTTGGAAGAGGATTGAGCTGATTTGCCCTGCTTTCCATCCCAACATTTTCTCTTGTTACCGGCTGCTTTGATTGGTACGGAGGCAGCCGTTGTGGTTGTGGTTTGAGTAGAAGGAACCTCATGATCGATAAGCCTTTGGGCCAATTCCTTGGCACTATCAAAGGTCACAGGGTGTGATGCTAGAACGTTCCCCCGATACGGGGGCACTAAACCCCAGATGTATCTCTCGACTTTCTTGCTTTCAGTGGGGACCATGTTGGGACATAGGGTCACTAGGTCGCAGAACCTGGCTGTATAAGCCACTATGTCAGAACCCTTCATTTTAAGGTTCCACAGTTCCTCTTCGAGCTTCTGGATTTCGCCCCTCGGGCAGTACTCCCTTGTCATCAAGTCCTTCAGTGTATCCCAACCCATAGCGTTAGCTGCTACCAGTGAAAGTGATTTGACATGGCCATTCCACCATGTCAGGGCCCTTTCAATGAAGGTGCAGGCAGCGAACTTTATCTTGCTTCCTTTAGGGCAAGAGCACATCTCAAAGATTGCTTTTGTTCTCTAAATCCATTGGGACAGCGCAATAATCCCTCCGGTTCTGTTGAAGTGCGTTGGTTTGTAGCTGATGAAGTCTTTATATGTACACTCCCGTGTATATGGTTGGATTTCGCCATGGCTAGAGTTGGTGCTAGTCCCAGTTCCACTAACACCGCCATAATTTACTTGAGCCAGGGCTGCAGTCACAGCCGCGGTCACAGCTGCCTGAAACATCACCGCATCGAACTGCGGAGGGGGTGGTGGTGGTGGAGTTTGATTGGCAGGTCTGCCCATGGTCGGACGCGGACGAGGCGACATCTTTCAACTAAAAGTTTACAACGATGACAAAACGGGTAAGAATAGAGGAATTTGTGAGAGTGACTCATGGACTAACTCTCCGTAGCCCAACAACACAATTGAATAGAATGATTGAATGTAGATCTAGTACTAGTAGGCGATAGTATATGGATATTAAATTTCCATGAGATTAGATATCTGTCAATAATCCTGGTATTACAGATGTAGCAAGTTCGGGAAAAATAACCTAGAAGTAGGTCTTACATCAAACCAAGATGGGAAAATTTTGACAGAACTACAACCTAATCAAGACCTAACAGGTCTAAGTTTTACAAAGATAGGAAATTAGACTTGAGTTTTTACATAAACTAAGTTATATCCAAAAGAGAAGTCGAGGAGACTCTATCGGCGACGAGAACTACTAGAGTGAGTTCTTGATTCTGACTGAAGGCGTTCTATGTCCCTCATACGCCTTTTAGATCTTGCTTGCTGAGATCGAAGTTCCCTGAATTCGGCTTGGGATGCATCTAGCTGTTGCTGCAGAGTCCCATTAGTTATCCTAACCCTTTCCATAGCTACCTCGAGTTAGCGAATGCGGATCGTGTTAACGCCAGAGTTGGATTCAATCTCCACCACTCGGTCGATAGTTGCTCGACCTTGCTCGGTGTTCCGAGAAATCCTACGGACCATGATGGGCAGGACACGATCAGCTAAACCTCCCTCTGTGAGGTTGTAAATGCTTCTGTCCCCATTGTATGGAATGGGTTGACCCTTGTTCCTGACTCCATCTGCTCAAGTTTGTGACCCACAGAGGTGTGAGTCCTTGAAATGCTGGACGAGGGTTTGGGTTTGGAGCTACTGGGGGTAGGTTGTTGACTTCTGGCTCTGAGTCAGAACCATCAGAAAAGCCTTCAGCTTGGTGATCATCCAAAGGGATTGGGTGATCTTCTTCTGGCTCTTCTCCCAACCATCCTACATTGCCGTTGTTGGGATAGTATGGGTCTCCGGGGATATGGAATCTAGCCATGATATCTACGCGAGAAAAGCGGTATAAGAAATAAGCACATAAGTAATTTATAGTAACACAAAATACTCCTATAGTATTTTAGGTTTATGTTTTGTTCTAAGGTTTTCGTTGTGGTATTGTTGGTAAGTTTTTAGACTTGTTGCAACCTCACAACCACACTTAGGCACATGCTAGTCACTCCTCGGATAATATAGTTGATCAGGCTATATCATCCCAGATTTGACTATATGCCTCGAAGTCTACTTGTGCTGCCCAACAATCGTAATACTTTTGTTCTGTCCTAGTGACACTGATTTTAGTATGAATGCAGGTATGTATACTTGGTTAAATATTTTATTATTTAAAAGTATAAACTCTTTATTAGAGTATTTTTAAATCCCGCTGTGTTTATAGTTCGTATATCTTTTATGGGTTGATATACTCGATTCACTATAAACAATGCTCTAATACCAATCTGTCACACCCCAAAACTGGAACGGCGGAAACGTTCTGGGGTGGAGGACGTCATGTACAGTATCATAACAATGCATAATAGTAAAGACAAGCAACAAAATCCATTGCATTAATATAATAATTGTAATACAAGCGTATTCTATATAGTTTGTAAGACACCCAAAAGTATAATCAAAATAAAAGATTAGTCTTGTATGCGCTCCATCTTCTCAAAAGCTTCATCGGTACCTGTCTACTGATGACCTGAGAATACAAGTTATTTTGAAAGAGTTTATCAGCATAAAGCTTGTGAGTTCATAAGTATTTAGTGTCATTGCTTGTATAAAAGTGGTTATAACAATGTAATGTAGTAACTGATTTCAAATATTTGTAAATAGTATACTCCCTAGAAAATCCTATATTTTCCAGTAAAATGTAGTCTTCTACCAAGACCCGATTGTTTGTATATTTGTTCTTTTGTAAATGCAAGAGTTTTCCCCAGTGAAACTATTAGTATGAAAATATAGTTTTAGACTTCACTCATGTAAGGTGATTTCAAAATAAATGAACTAAGTGAAATTAGTGTTTTACCCCAACAGTATCATTGCTGACTGATAGTGATGAAAATGCAGACTCCAGCTAGTATTAAATGTACAATACACCTCGGGGAGTCCGTTTTGCCTTTAATTATTAATTGGTTAATTAAAGGTTTGAATGTGAACTCGTATGTAACCATGCTGATCGACGGCTGAATAACTGATGACCCTCCGAGTCATATGTAGTGAGGTAACATTCTGTCACCCCTTGGCCTTTCGGCTGGGACTGTAGCTAGCAGTCGGGATGTGGGAGTGTCTGTCCCGTATAGATCTATACACACAATGCCCGCTCTCCCTCCAGGAGACTCTGGTTACAAAGTGATACCACTATGAAGTGTCGTATCGAGAAGTAGTATGTCACATTCGGTTTATAGTATTCAAAAGTTGTATAGTGTGTCATAGTGTAGTGATGTTTTCCCTTTACTAGTATGTAGTATGTTCTCTTGTATAGTGCATAGTATGTTCTCTTGTATAGTGTATAGTATGTATTGTTTTCTCGATGTAGTAATTATGTGGTGACTCGTAAATGTACTGACTCTTGTATGTATCGTTGTAGTAGTAATAGTGAGTAGTAATCCCTTAACTATACCTATTATAGTTAAGTAGTAATGTTGTTTGTATGCCTTCATTACACAAAGGCATGAACTGAAGTGAAATCTTTTATATCTAACACATATACATAAGATATATAACTAAGAGTTCAACGACATTCGGACAAATAACAAGGTACCCTAAGTCTACAACCAAACAAGGAACAGGAAATAAGGTGAGCTATCAGTCCTAAGTCCTTCAAGTCTTACTTATATAAATATATTAGTGTAGATATGAGTTTGAAAACAATGCAAGTTTAAAAGACTTTGGAAACGGTTTTATAAACAGTTTAACATGAAAATGAGTGTGATAACCATTCTGAAGTAGTTTTGTTGACAAAGCAGTTAAAAGTATAGAAATTCCATTTGTTTGCAAGATATAAATCACATGTGATTGATATTATAACTAGTTTGATTCAACTTGTATCCCCCCCATAAAAGCATTTAAAAACATTTAAAAGGTTGATTCAGGGGTATGAACTCACCTGTAGTGAGTGGTTTGGATGGAAGTGCCGGATAGGATGCTAAGTGTCAAGTGAAGTCTTGAACACACACACGGATCCTATTTAACATGTAATGACACATATATGTATCTAATTAGTCATTTAACAACTAATTAATCAAGTAAGGACACCCTAAAACATGGATAACACTTTGATTCAAGTGCTAGGAGTATCAATGGGTTGCATCTAAAGAGAGTATGGCCTCACATTGGAGTTTACTGCCCATATGGTAACACCATATGAGTTTAAAGTTTATGTTCATTTTCCCCATGAGTTTACGGCCGTAAAATCATGGTAATTAGTACCATTGTGTGCTTTAGGGTTTTATAAGTCAAGGTTAAGCATCCTATAGTCAAGTCCAAGCCTTAGGAAGTCATGGTGGCACAATGGCACCACTTTATAGAGTTTACAGCCCATGGACCATTCCTCATGAGTTTACAGCCGTAAAATCTATGTGTTCTTGATCTTTTAGATGTTTAAGGTCCTAAACACTTTAAGGAAGTGATCTAGACTAGTATCCAAGGCTAAGGAAGGGACTAGGGCTCATATGGCCCCCTTATTAGGGTTTACGGTTCATGGACCAACTCCCATGGAGTTTACGGTTTTGGGTTTATGGTCCAAGTGGGTTTATGGCCGTAAACCCATGGTAACTCCTACCATTTTGTGGTTCAAGGTCTTTAGCTCATGCATGCAAGGTTCTAGTCCATTATCCAAGCCCTAGAAGGTAATGGTGGCACATATGCACCACCTTATGGTGTTTACGGTCCAAGGAGATTGCCTTGGCCGTAAACCCATGTGTTCTTGGGGATTCTTGGTGTTTTTCCATGGTTTAACAAGTGTTCTAAGTAAATAACTAGTTAGGAGGAGTGTACTTACTTATAGGAAGCTTATAAGAGTGTTTAAGGTCCAAGAACACTAGTGTGTGTTCTTGGTGTTTTGAAGAACACTTGAAGTTCTATGAAAAAGACAAGATTTCATGGATGAAATCACGTATAACTACTAGATGAAGTGTTATAACAACAAATCAAGAGAATAAACACTTACATTTTTGGAAGATTGGAAGAAATATGTCATGATACTTGAGAGAGAAATGTGGGTGTTCTTGAGCTTGGAAGTGAGAAGTGAGGAAATGAGGAGTAAACTCATGCCTTAAGCATGAGTTCACGGTCAAGAGGAGTTTACGGCCCAAACTCCCAAAGTTTGGCCGTAAACACCTTGTTATGGTGTTAAATGTTTATTTGTTATACATCACTCCTAGAAGATACTTCCTTTTATTTGTTCGTTTGACGAATTTATAATAAAAACACCCAAACAGACTTTAAACCGGCTAAAATTAATAGAGATGAATTTGACTATTAATTGAAGTGCTTGAATGTAGAGTTTGTACAAATAGATTTTCGGGTTGTCACACTAGACGCCAATTCGCTCCTGAATGCCCGAAGGCGATCCTCCATCAGCTCAATAATCCCCTCCTTGATCGACCCGAAAATGACCGGGGTTCGCCTCAAGGATACCTCTCGTGATCTCAGACGCGATAAAATCGCGTAGCCCGTCATCAACCTGCTCGGATTCCACACCCGAGCCTGATCCTGATCCTGATCCAAACCCTGAACCTCCTGATCGATGACGTGTAACCACCATTCTGAAATAAATCACATAAATGTCATGGTCACAAATACTCTTGAGAGGTCTCACACAGTCTCCCAGTTTCCTGGTTTCATCTTAGCCCTCTTGATTCGAGTACGGATCCTCTGCTTCCAGTAGTACGGGCCCATACTACCTTCCACATCTATCCGTACTTTCTTCAAGGATTGCTTCGACTTCACCAAGTCCCTTCCACTAATACTGTTGTACTCTTTGCTAATCTCATCGTAGGCTTACCCTAGGGCACTATTCGACCTACTCTCCGCCATCAGCTGCACAAAGAGTCCGTACCATCCTTCCCTAACTAGCTTGCGAATACTATTACATATTCGCTTATTAGTTAGTTAAAGTTATCTAGAACCCCTATAAGCACAAAGCAAGCAACATTCGTGCATCGAGTTACCAACCCAGGAGTAACCTAATCAGGCTATCCTTCTGCTGACTGAACAGCCCTAGCATATAGCTCAATAAGATCATACAATAGGCGTGTAAGGCATCCTTCCTAGATCCTTAGCCCTAATCTAGCATGTAGTTCTCATAATTCACATAGCAGGCATACGAAGCATCCTTCCTAGATCCTTAGCCCTAATATAGCATGCAGTTCTCATAATCACATCATATAACATAACGTAACATGTATGGGTATCTTGGGGAAAACTTACTTGAGCTCGGACGGTCGCACGCATCACACACCTTGTTCTTTCTCAAAAATCCATATTTTGAATTTTAGGAAAACATTTTCTTGTAAAAATCTTTCAAGCCCTCGATTTGAGTCCAGACACCCCCGAAGGTGTGCCCGAATCCCTCAAACCAAGGGTCTGATACTAACTTGTAACATCCCAAAATCGAGACCCAAATTTTTTTTTGTTTTACCTATAATACTTTTAGAAATAGTTCACGGAAAACATCATTAATGTTGGGTCAAATTTATGGTTTATACTTTGCTTTTCTAAGAAAATATATTTTTCTGTAATTTTGTGGCTGTATACGGCTGCACATGTGTGTGCGGCCGCACACCCTGTGTACGGCCGCACACGCGTGTGCAGTTGTACACTCGTGTGCTGCTGGTGGCCCATGTCCTATATATATAGGGTGAGGAGTCATGTGAGAGAAGGAGTCATTGGGGGAGGAGCATGTTCTAGAGAGAAAAAGTTAGAAAGAAGAAGAGTGTGTGTGAGAGAATCTATTGTAAGGAGCATCATTCATATTGAATACATCATTAGATTCATCTTAACTCCTTCTCTTCTATTTGATCTGACATCATCCAATTGATTGGGATTCTGCACCATCAATTGGATCTGATTGATACACAAGTAATTTGGGGACTTACAATTGGTATCAGAGCTTGGATTGTATCAATCAATTTTTTCAGATATGGAGCTTATTTGATCTTATTTTGAAGAGATTTCTGCGTTTTTGGATAGATCGGGCCAAAATAAAGGGGGTTTCTTCTTTGCATTTTTCATAAAAACAAGTTTTTGAGCAAACATGGTGAAAAACGTCGTTTTATTTTCGTAACTGTTGAAGGTTTGTTGTTGGCTGTTGAATGTTTGCTGCCAGACTTTGAAGGTGTGTTGCCCGGTTGAAGGAGTGCTACCCGTTGAAGGTGTGCGGCCGGCTCGGTATGCGGCCAGGGTGTAAGGTCCTCGGTGTGCGGCTTGGTGTGTGGGGCCTCGGTGTATGGCTCGACGTGTGAGGCTCAGCAGTTTGCGGCTCGGTGATCGGCTTGGACGGCTTGGCTCAGCAGTAGCTCAGTTCGGAAGCAGCAGCGCCTTTATATAAAAAAAAAGGGGGAACGGAATTGAGTTGCCGGGAATCGAACCTAGGACCTCTAGGTCTTTGCCTCAGCGCCTTAACCAACTCATCTAGGAGGCTCCTTGTGTCATTCTTCCGAAATTTAAAATTTAACTCGTCCTTTTTCGCATCTAATTTCGCAAATTGATATTTTCAACCCAAAAATTTTAGTTTTTAATTTTTGATTATATTTTTATCTTTTGACCCTAAAATTTTTGACTTTGACTTTTAAAATTTGAACTTTGACTTTAAACTTTGACTTTTAAATTTTCAAATTTAGCTTTTCGGTTTGACTTTTAAGTTTGACTTTTCGAGTTTGACTTTTAAGTTTGACTTTTTAAATTTGACTTTTAAGGTTGACTTTTGAGTTTTTTTTTTGTCAAAGGGCATTTAAATATATATATATATATATATATATATATATATATATATATATATATATATATATATATATATATATATATAAATTAGTTCCGCATCAATTTAGGTAAATGAATCAAATTGCTCTCCATCTTGTGTTAACACGATTAAATTTTTGCGAGAATCAATAGACTTAATCAAGAGAGAAAACGAGGACTTAAAATATGAGGGATACACACTTAGGAAAAACCAAAAGCCCTTAAAGACTCAACTAGAAAATAAAATAAAGGACTTTAGGAAATTACAAGAGAATTACAGCAACAAATGTGAGAACTATGACCATATCAAACGAAAATTTGAAGCTGTGACTGCTGAACTTGACGCTTTGAAAATTAAGTGTGGAAAAACAGATATTAGTTTCAAAAATTACACTGCGTCAAGTAAGACAGTCGAGTCCTTATTTGAAGACCAATTAAAATTCAAAGATAATCAAAACAAGGGTCTAGGGTATGATAGTGTCCCTCCTCCATTTAACCATTCGTATTATGTTAATCCCTTGTCTCAAGAAGAAATTGACAGAGAACCTCACATGGTATACGGAAAGTCAGCTTCTGAACAGGCAACTGAGGGTGTTGAGATGAACGTTTCTAATGATTCTGTTACATGTGCAGGTAAAGTAGCAGAAGATGAGAACAAGGAGAAAACAATTGAACAATCCAATGACTCCTTGAACTCTGAATCTGTTGCTTCGAACTCAGTTGCTTCTGATCAACCTGCTGTTGAGAAATACAGGCCACCAAAACAAGCGAAATCGACGGTTTGCTGTAAGTGTGCATGTGGGAACAACCAGAGACAAGGCAAGGATACGCCACCAGGGGCAGGAAGAAACAACTCCTACGTGAAGAAGCAGACTTGCTTTCACTGTGGAACACCTGGACACATTGCCAGAAATTACCCAAATCGCGCATATGTTCCTTACTATGCACAAGGCTGGCAGAACGCGCCAAGTGGGAGATACTTCAAAAGAAACCCTTCCAGGTCACGTTCAGACAATGGTGACTGGAACGCGCAGAAGGCCAAGAATCAAACCCACAAGGCCAAGAATCTGAATCCCAAGGGCAAGAAGGGAATGCCGGCCAAGAAGCCAAATCCAAGAGATGCTCCCGTGAAGCCAAAATTAAAGTCATCTCAACGGCCGACATCAAGATCAAAAGCAAGTGCCGAGCCACCCATCAGATCAAAAAAGAAATGGGTTAAACCCAATTACAAATGGGTACCAAAGGCTCAATCTCCCAAATCTTCTAACAATTCTAATATTTATACATCTTCTATTTGTGATAAACATGATATGTCATGGGAGAAAGTACCTTGCAAGGATGAAAAAGGTCGACCCAGTTTCAAAATGGACTGGGTTCCAAAGACCAACTGATCCCGCTCTGTGTCGGAGCAGCTATGGAGACATATCATCATACTTCGGTTTGTTGGTAGTGGTTGTTCCTGGCACATGATAGGAGGCATCTCTCAACTGTACAACACTCAGAACATTATTTGAGAGTATGTATCCTTTGCGGGAAGGGAAGAAAGGAAGGGATCACTCTTGGGGTTTGTGATTAACGACATGAAGAATTTTCGGATCTGTTCTGAGATTATGCGTGCTGTTCTCAGACCTTCTAGATGCAGATTCAATCGGTGAATTACGGTTTGCGTTTTCTTCTTTATACTTCTGAGTTTATCTTACTCTGATTCGCTTTAAAGACTAATTTTTGTTTTAGGATAGTTTAAATTTGCGCATTTACTTTCGTTTCTCTCCTATGCACAAATTTAGGGGGAGAAATAAAAACAAAACAAAAATTTTAAAATTTTAAAAAATCCAAAAACATTAGAAAATCAGAAAAACCAAAAATATGTTGGTTATGGAATGTGGTTGAGGGAGATGTTTTGGGAAGTGATATTATCAAGTGATAACAGGCAATCTGAGTCTGCGTAACGTACCCAAAGTTGAAGGGTCTATGCTCTGGTTTGATGCGCTGGTAGGCACGAAAGATTATAAATGGACTTGACTAGGCAGAGTTGAACTTAAGAAATTCTTAGACTTAACAAATCTTGACCTAGTTAGATCCGTTTAGCCTGACAATACGACGCTCGGATAGATTGAGCAGGGAGATATATATGGGAATCCACTCGTCACATTAAAGAACCTGTACTTGGAACCGTGGATTAACTTTTCCTCGATGTGCGGATTCTGTCCTTAATTCCGGTATTGATGGGGTGACTGGTGAATTCCGATGAATTAGGTCTGTAGAAAATTGCTTTCTTTCTCTATCTGTCTATTAGTCATATGTTACCTCCTCTGCGTGACCCAAAATCCGACCTGGACTGTAACATATGCAATTCTATTTCTCTGCATCTTCTATCTATGCAATTCTTTCTATCTATTAGCCATATACTATCTCCTTTGCGTGACTCACAATCCGACCTGGTACACAGTATATGCACCATTCTACTTCTCAATCCCTCTAAAACTTCAGTTAGTCATATGTTTCACCCTCTGCGTGATTGGAAGAGATCCGACCTGGGTGTATAACATATGCATTCTAAATCTATCTTCTCTCTTGGTCGTCGTCAGCTGAATGGTCCTTAAGATATAGTATCTAGGAACTTAGGATCACCTTGTCTTGTAACTAATAGTATGTCCTAAATCTGTCACAATTTTTCGTGTTTAAGTGGACCACAATACCGGCGATCGACCAGACAAAGACGTGAAGATGAAAGGTACCGACAAGTGGATTAGGGCTGTCTAACAACTTTGATCCCAGATCACTCTTAAAGTTAGATATCACTTTATTTTTGTTAAATTTGTTCATAGTTTTCTTCTAATTTAAATATTAGGGGAGAATTAAAAATTTCAAAAACCAAACAAAAATCAAAAAATTAAAAAATCCAATAATAGTGTTATTTCTTATTTTGTTTCTGTTTTAAGTTTTCTTTTAGTTTTGTTTTGTCTTGAAAAGTGAATTCAGGTGTAGATGAGACTCATGGAGACTGTATTGAAGATTTTCTGAGCCAAGGCTTCATCCGTGATCATCGAAGAATTCACATTCGAAGGAGCAAGAAATGAAGACTATTCTTCCAACATTCAATCTTTCAACCCCAGAAGCAAGGTGAAGCTGAAATTGAAGATTATGTGACGGATTGCATTGTAGCCTCCTCAATCAGTCTGCTGCTATCTTGTACCTGCTAAAGTGATCCAGAAGATTAGTTCTCTCTGATTGTTCTCTCTGAAGATTCTCAAGCTGAAAGCGCCATCTTTCAAGAATCTTATCAAGAAGCCTCCTCACCCAATGTGCGTTCAATGTCAAATTCTGCAGAAATCCCAACTACTCAAGATGAAGTCATTTACTGAAGATTCATATGTTCATTTTGATGCTGTGAAGAAATTTGAAGATTAAAGCTGAAGCCAAGCTCCCATTGAAGATTGACAAGAAGAGCCAGCTACTTTTTAGGGGGAGTTTGTTGGGCCAATTAGAAAAGAAAGCTATAAACCAAGGGGGAGATTGTTGGGTCAAATTTATGGTTTATACTTTGCTTTTCTAAGAAAATATATTTTTCTGTAATTTTGTGGCTGTGTACGGCTGCACATGTGTGTGCGGCCGCACACCCTGTGTACGGCCGCACACGCGTGTGCAGTTGTACACTCGTGTGCTGCTGGTGGCCCATGTCCTATATATATATATATATGGTGAGGAGTCATGTGAGAGAAGGAGTAATTGGGGGAGGAGCATGTTCTAGAGAGAAAAAGTTAGAGAGAAGAAGAGTGTGTGTGAGAGAATCTATTGTAAGGAGCATCATTCATATTGAATACATCATTCGATTCATCTTAATTCTTCTTCTCCTTCTCTTCTATTTGATCTGACATCATCCAATTGATTGGGATTCCGCACCATCAATTGGATCTGATTGATACACAAGTAATTTGGGGACTTACAATTAATATCTTTTCAAAACATCCAGTCACAGATCATAAGTCTCAAAAACCATAATAGCAAAGATAAAAATGTTAGAGTATAATCCCAGGGTTCTCATTGCGGAAATCATGTGTGTGTGTAATGCGCTGCTACCCTGCCGACTCCTTCCCATTAGATGAAGAGGTACCTGAAACCAAAAGTGAAACTGTAAGCACAAAGCTTAGTGAGTTCCCCCATCATACCACATACCATACAACAAACATACTGTCGGGTATTTCTGGGGTGCCCGACCTACCCTTGTCAAGCTATTCTGGGGTGCTGACCTACCCATGTCAAGCCATTCTGGGGTGCTGACTTACCCATGTCAGGCCGTTCTGGGGTGCCGACTACCCTCCAGTCTATCTCAACCGGCAACGGGGACTATTTCACCCCTACCACTACCACATAATATCAAAACGTAATCATATGGTCAGGCATATCTGGGTACTGACTTACCCTTCGGTCTAACGACCGAGTTGGGGAAGAAAATAATTATCATGAAGATAATTATCTATCTATCATTCCTGCTGGTGGGCCGGCATTGTAGCCTTAGACCCACCCCTACTGGAAGGTAACTCACCTCGAAATTGCGTGTCGAATCTCGCAGAAAGTAGTCTCTAACAGCTGCTCTGATGACTCCTGGCTAACATAAACACATTAACACTCGATCAGAGTCTATAACAAAACTTAGGGTAAAAATGACCATTCTACCCCTTGGTCAAATTGGGACATCCAAGAGTCCCAATTCTAACATATCAAACCCAGTCCTCCAATAGCCCATTAAAGATTCCTTAAGGCCCACTAATTTCCCAATTCCTGAATTGGGCCTTATCCCCATAATTGGGCCCAAAAGCTTCTAGTCCAAAAGTAATAATTCCAAAGGGTTCAATCTTGGCCCAATAGGCCCAATGATTTAGCTTCAGGTTTCTATCTCCAAAGTTATACTTCTCAGTGGCCACAAGGCCCAAGGGTGAAACCCAAATCCTTAAGGCCAAAAAGCCCACGGTTCCCACTCTCCACTCGTAAACGCGACGTACCTGGCAAGTACGCCCACCGTACTCTTGGCTGTGAATGGAGGTTGACCGTAAACGGGAATTGACTGTGAACGGTAACGGGTCGTAAACGGTAACAGACCGTGAACCACCCCAGTACGCGCAGCGTACCAGGGTGTACGCTTAGCGTACCGCCCAGGTTCCTTGGGACTTCATTTTCGACTTAAACCATTAAGTCTTTTACGTCCAAAATATAGATCCAGGCCCTTTAAGACCTCCTAAGCCATAAAGTTACAAACTTTAGGTGCTTGCATGCATGGTTGTGGTCAAAACATGATTTTGGTCCATTACACAAGCTTTAAGAACAACTAACACTTGCATGGTTTTGGCTTAACCACCAAGATCCGATTTTTATGACCCTAGTTGCTTCTAAGAGTCCAGAAGGATAACTCTTATGCTCTGGAACCAACAATTCTCAAGCACTCCCAACATTGGGGTAAAAAAGGTCATAAAACCCCAAATAACAAATCTAAGCATATAATGGTCAAGTATGGAACTTGATACCTAAAAAGAGTCAGAAATGGTGTCAATCCCCTAGATCTACAAGCTCATGGTGAATCCTTGCTTCTTCTTCAAGCTTCTTTCTTCTTTTCTCATTAAAACAACACACAAACACTCTCAAATGGCTTCTAGAACACAAGGGCACACAAAAGGGAGCTAGGGTTTCCGTGGAGGCTGTCTAAAGGTGAGAGGGAGGCTGGACCAAGGGCATAATGTTCTTTATATAGGGGTCAAACCCTAAATTTTAGGGTGTTAGAACCCGTGCGCGTACGCTGCGCGTACCCTTTGGTACGCTGGGCGTACGTGCATGGCATGCGCGTTTCTTTCTCGTGAGTACGTTGAGCGTATTGGCATTGTACGCCCTGCGTACGACACTTCTCAGCCCAATTTTTGAAGCCCAATTCTTGAAGCCCAAACCAAATAACCCATTACTCCCTGAAGGTAATAATAATAATACCTGATAAATCCCGGATGTTACATATTTCTTTTTCCCTTTTTTTGTTGTTTGTCCCATGCTCAAACCGAAACCCTATACGGTTTTCGGCTATGGTGGGCTAGCCAAGGGGTTTTCAGTCTTGATGGTCCATTAAGGGAGAGTTTTCGATTTTCAAGTGGTTATGGGCCTTTCAGGCTTAATTGGGTCCAATAAAGGGTTTTCGGTCCAATAACGCCCAAAGAAGGGAGTTTTCGGCCTAGGCTGTTTGGGTCGAGAAGTCTAAGCACAAGCCCCCAAGTTTATTTTGTTTCACTATTGGATCTATCTTGGGTTACGAGAGGTTATTTCAACTTGATTCCTAAATGTATGCACATATGATTTCATATAACGTTGTAGTTTGAATTTCACAAATTTGATGCAACAAAGTTACATAAAGGAAATTGTTTTGTACAAGCTTCACCATCTAAACCTTAAATTGCTAGTTGTGACAATTTCAGACTCTTCCCAATATCGTCCAAAACCTGAAATCCTCCGATAGACAATTTTATAACCTCGGAAACAGGTGTTACAGATTTTTTTAACGACTTATGGATGTTTTTAACTTTTTGACATTTTGTAAAAAATATTGCCAAAAATATGTCATACATGAAAAAAAAACATAAGTAAAAAGTTTGAAACCTTATACAATTATGAATTCAACTTGATAAAAAGCAATATATATATATATATATATATATATATATATATATATATATATATTATAATAAAACTAATAATAAATATATAATAGTATTCATATTAAATAAATAATTAATTAAAGATAAAATTATATAATTAAAAATAAAAAAAGAAATATCAATTTAATTGAAAATTATATCTATTATATATATATATATATATATATATATATATATATATATATATATATATATATTAAAGTTGTGGAAGAAAAGAATAGTAAAGTTGGATACTTTGTCCAGGTTTGGTCCCTTGATTTACATATCCGGTCCCTGTACATCTTTAATTAATTTATTCATGTCCTTTTGTTTGTCTTCCATTCAACTTCCCATTTTTTTTGGCAGAATTGATCCCTGTATTATTGTTGGAAATTAGGAATACTAAATTTGGATGTTTTTTGGCAACTTTGGTCATTATTCTTTACCCATTTTGACACTTTTGGTTCTTGCAATCAATATTTTTACACTTTTTTGGAACCTTTTAATATTTAAAGTTTGGCCACAAAACTTTAACGGTTTGACAACTTTGATCACTTTTCTAAAAAGTTGTTAATTCCTACCCCTTTAATTCTTTAGTCATTTTCACACTTCTGGTCTTTGCAGTCAAAACTTTTACATTTTTTGTCCGGGGCAAAGCTCGGACTTTTCATCCTTGCACTTTCTATTTCTGTCATATTTATCAATTCAGGAACAACATTGAAAGCTTCTGCCCACCGCGGAGTAACCTTTCTAGTTCTAATAAAAAAGTGATAGCACGACTACCCTTTTTATCATTTAGTCCATGTGCCTTTTATTCTTATCACTTTTTTCCTTTTAGTTTGTAACTTTGTACAAAGATTTTTTATGCGTTTTACTTTTCAAAATTATACTTGTACACTTTTCAACTTTGAAAAAACTTTCTAAATGGCCATTTCCACATTTTTTTATATTTATTTATTTATTTTTTTTTAATTTTTAACTTTTGTCTTTACCTTCCAGTAGTATTATAATCTGATTCTTTTAATAATTATCCCGTTCAACTTTATAAATTATCATTTTCACCTCTCAGAATAAGCTCGTCCCCTCCACTATATATGATATGATTTCCCATCTATTGACTTTATCTACGCTTCAGCGTAAAAGTTTTAGACTGGTAGGTGTGGGCAACGCCCACACCAGCGTTATTAAGAAAATGACAAAAAAACGACGTTAATGGATGTGATGGTGGTAACGGGAAGCAACGCGCAGACGTATAACACCTAATAACATGGATGAGGGGCGGTGTTCTTGAGCGTTATTTGGTGTTATTAGGTGCAACAACGGCTCCTAGCAGCCTTATGATTCCAGTTTCCTCTTATTTTTCTCGAAATGCGTGTGGTCTCTGATTTTTGTCCTTTGGTAATTTAATTGCCCTCCTAAATTTATATATATATGACTATGATCCATAACATTTATGAGTTCTGCTAAATTTGTGTTGTTACTCAAAGAATATTTCTACTTAAACCCATTTTTACCGCTGCAATGCACCTCGAGTACAATCCAAGTCATGCAATGAAAACCCTAAAAAAGGATCTCTTTTAGCACCATTTATTTAAAAATGCATTAAAAAAACCATTTGTTAATGACTACACAACTAATAATTTTCATACAAAGAATCACGTGACTTTCAAGAAATAATAAAATTGTATTATATACTTATTCAATATAATATCATATCTATTTTGATTTTATGATTCTTAAAGTCAACACTTCACATAATTACATTTCCCCACTTCTATAAGAATAGACGAAATTATGATCAGCTCTAAACATATTTTCATAAAATGAAGTTCAATGGTCTTACTTTGTTCGTGGTAGTTCTCCTATGTCTTCTGTTATCTGCTGCTGCAAAAACCCAACGGACGACTGTTCAGCCCCACGCCTATAAAAAACTAGGTATAGTCAAAGGCATATATTTTTCCTGTATTCTCTCCGACTATTTACGTCCGTTCTTCATCATATTTTTGATAAAATTATTCAGGTAACCTAAATTAACACCTTTACAAAGTTAAACTGTGTATGCGAAAATTAACACCTTAGACGAAGTCAAACTGTGTAAATGTTCTTTTGTTTGAAAAATGAAAATATTCCATTCATGAATAGATAACAAGAATGTATTAACAAATTTTAAACATAACAATGTTTTCATAGACTTCATCATATTATTGTTTATTTATTGCTTTCCCTCATGCTGAAAAAGCCACTGCTAGTAGCGAAGAAATTAAATGGAAGTTATTAAAAATCATTGTTCACAAAAGTTTGTATATTGCTTTGATATACCCAATTACATTTGAAAATAATATTAAAAAATAAAAAGGATTGAAATGGATTTGAGCTCGTAGAGCATACGTTTGCAATTGAGAAAAAAAAATAGAAGATTTTTTTTACTTAGTGTTTGTAAAATTAACGAAAAAGTAAATGTTTTCGATTGGAATATAAAATAATAAGAAAGTTATTTAATTGATTTTCATCGAAAATGTTTTATATCTAAACTTTAATTAAAAGGTTAGAGCAGCAGAAATTAAATATGTGGTTGGAATTGAATATCAA